>NC_090935.1:23784411-24087441 GCF_040938575.1 Ambystoma mexicanum
TAATTACGGTACCGCAATTTGCGGTACCGTAATTAGCTCCTTCCCCATTCCCATTATGCCCTATGGGGGCAAAGATGGGAATGGGGAAGTGCCTTGGTGAATGGGGAATTACCGCCCCCGCTCACCTTGGAGTATGGCGGTAATTCCGCCATCCACCAAGGCGGACACGGTAAAATACCGGCGGCAACCATGGTGCTAATAGCGCCATGGTTACCGCCTACCGTGTAATGAGGCCCAATGTATTTCACTCCTCGTAAGTTCATATACGGCCTCTGCAGGCACTGGGAGCTTTTGGGGTTTTGCTTGCATTGCAGCAGATCCATAGTCTCTAGTTGCACAGATGGAATGTGCCTCACAGCCTACACCGGGCCAGATGAACCAGGCATTGAGCCTCTATAATTGGTAGTTCTTGTGCTATTAATACCTTGGGTGCCCCTGATGCGTGTTGGTATCAATAAACAAACATAACAACTTCCATTCACTGTTCTCTTTCGCACTGAGCTCATGTCTGCCAACCAACAATTTCTTTTTTTTAAAATTGTTTAATCAATTAGATTTTTACAATGTTGAATACTCATATACATTTACTCGTTACGCCTTGTGTTGCACGTTTTTATCCTGAAACAAAGTCTGGCACTATTGTTTATAGGTGACTTTCTACTTCTAGTCCGGGGTGGACGTTGAGTAAACTGTCGACAATGTATTCTAAAATTTTGGCTGTTGCAATTTGCCAAGATGTTCGATCACCGCCGATAAGTCGACACCACCATGTTTCTTCTTCTTGTAAGATGTCAAAGCCCACCATAAGAGGAAGATATCGCTGTCTAATTTTGTGGGTCGCTGAACAAGTCACCAGTAAATGTCGAATTGTTTCCTATGCTGGTGGTCCTGTTTGAGAATTCGGCGTGATGCACATCTTCTATGGAATCTAGGCCTGGCCCATTATACTTATCATATCTATACTTTCTAAGCTGTCTTTTCTTACGTGCTAGAGCTATGTTATATCAAAAGATGTCATGGGTGGGGCACTAAAATCAGTAGTACCAGCCTCACAGGTCCCAGGCTCCCCGGCTCCCCGGCCAGTCCTACACCTGCCTCCGGACCTCTGCACTCTGCTTGGCACTACAGCACTCGGAATACGTTCCATGAGAGGGGCTACCACGGCACTTAACGCATGTCCCTGCTGGACTAGGCACATGTATTCCCTTCCCTCTCCCTTGCACTTCCTGTCTGTGCACTTTCGCAACCTTGAATGTGCAAGGCCTAACAAGTTGTCAGTCCTGCCCGCCCTCTGTTTCCCCTACCTAGGTTGTTTTTGCCTGAAATACTCATGCATGGGCACATTAGATGACCAACCACTAATCAATATGAAATGTTGCCAGGCCTAGTGTGTTCGTTTTTTGTTTCTGTATGTCCTTCCCACCCCCCTTCTCACCCCACTCTTTGTCACACACTTACACTAGTAGAAATGCCTCTGGCCTAGTATGCTAGTTATTGTTGTTAGATCATTCGGAATATTAAAGGCATAAGAAGGATGACTATATTCCCTTGTTCCCTTCCCGCCTTGAAGCGCTTTGAAGCACTTCACTTGTATATAAGCGCTTTACAAATAGACAATTACAATTACAATGAGCGTGTCCAATAACGTAGAAAGTTGTATGGGAGTTCCGACTGCCCTCCTGAATCCCATTCTCTTCCATCGTGCAAGAGCTGTATGTACTGTGGTGGTAACATATGCTGAGTCTGAGTAGATGGTCACATGACATCCTTGAGACGCTTGTAGCACTTCAATAAGCACTATGAGCTCTGCTGCTTGAGCCAAGAAATGCATTGTAACCTCTTCTGTACTAGTTTTTCATATTCCGCATCCAAAAGACAGATAACCGCCGTCCCAGTGTGCCGTAATCCTGTGTCCTGGTCAATTGTTACTGACCCGTCAACAAAGAGGATCTCCACCCCCACAAGTGGTCTGTCATGTGCTTTTGTGATGTCGTCTTCCTCTCCCTCAAAAGTTACACAGTCATGGTTCGCTAAATCTTTGTCAGAACACATTTCAGTCAGGAAGATGATAGGGTTGACAGTTTTATATCGTACAATGTGTATGTTTAGACTGGATAAAATAATCTCACATGCAGATGCTCGTTGCGTGGTCAGTGTGGATTTGTAGCACTCTAAAATGGCAAAAACAGCATTTTCTATGTACAATGACACAGAGCATCCCATAGCATTAGTTGAACTTTTTTTTATAGCAAATGCAGCTGCAGCAAGTGCTTGTTTGCAGGCAAATTGACCCTTCATAACAGAATCTAGAATGCCACTGTGGTAGACCAATAGCTTATGGTCTATGGTGCTCTTTTGTGTTAACACTGCAGTTATCAACTGCCCATTGGAGTGGGAAAATAGTTAGAACTCTTGTATGAAGTCTGGGGTTGCTAACACCGGTGCAGTGGATATAACTTCTTTTAAGTCATTGAAGTTGGTGAACATGCCCTATGACCACAATATTTTGTTATCACCTCTCTGAGCTTCCTTGAGGCCTTGTAACAGGGGTCCTGTGTATGCTGCATAATCAAGTATCCATGCCTTACAATAGTTATAGAGCTCCAAAAAATGTTGCATCTCCTTCACTGTTCTGGGTTGTGGGGTGGCATTCACCAAAATGAATCGGTCCAAGTAGAGCACCTCCTGGAGGCAATACTGTAGTTTTGCATCATCAACCTTGCACCCCTTACAGACCAAGAGTTCTAGTAGTGTGATGGAGTCCTGCCTGCAATGATGTTCACTGACACTGCACACTAATAAGTCTCCAACATTTTGAATGATTTATTTATTTATTCAGATTTATTTAAAGCGCACGTCAGCCCGGGGGCATCGTGGCGCTGTTACATGAGGACATACATAATCTGGTTACCGTGGAAGGAAGATGGTTACAAAGCAGTTTTCATTACATGGCACATTTCGTAACAGACGTATGCGAGCTGGTGTGGGTGAAGGAAGGATGGAGTTAGTTGAATAGAGTGGTTTTGAGAGATTTGCGAAAGGAGTACAGAGAAGGTTCTGCTCTGAGTGAGTTAGGGAGGGCATTCCAGAGTTTAGGAGCTATGTGTGGGAAGCCTATGCCGCCGGCTTTGGCTCTTTTTACAGTGGGTACTCTGAGTTGGTTGGCGTGATGGCTTCTTCTGGGACGGATGGAAGAGTTCTTAGTTATAGTTTCAGATAGGTAGGGGGGTGCTGTGTGATTGATGCACTTGTGTGTGAGAGTGAGGATTTTAAAGTTGATTCTTTCCTTGACTGGGAGCCAGTGGACAAGTCTTCTGGCCTGTGAAATATGGTCAGTTTTGGGGATGTGTAGTGCAGCGCGGAGGGCATTGTTTTGCACTATTTGGAGCCTGCTTAGGTTTTTAGACGATGTGCCTGCCAGGAGGGCGTTGCAGTAGTCCAATCTGGCTCCTATAGTAGCTCTAGCTATGGAGAGGCAGTTAGGCGTGGTGAGGTAAGGTTTGATGGCGTAAATGAGTTTGGTGGTCAGAGCAGACGCTGAGGCGATGGCGCTGGTTTGTCTAGTCATTGAGAGTGTGGCGTCAATGTAGACTCCTAAGGTCTTGACGGCAGAGGAGACAGGTATGCTAATACTGTCGATGATCATGTGAGAATAGTTGGGGCTGAGTTTGGTTAGTGTTTCGTTGGGGGCTAGGATGATGATTTCGGTTTTGTCTCCGTTTAGGCAGAGACCATTGATAGCCATCCAAGTTTGGATTGTCGAGTAGATTTTGAAGAGGGCTTCTGAGTCTAGGTCGTAGTCTCCGGAGAGGGGGAGGAGAACTTGCGTGTCATCTGCGTAGTTTGTGTACGCTATGTTGAGGGAGTCCAGTAAGTCAAAGAGGGGTTTGGTGAATAGGTTGTAAAGGGTTGGTGCAGTGCAGGACCCTTGTGGGACTCCACAATTTATAGTGGTGGGGGGGGCGCTGTCCTGGTCGGAGTACACTTTCATGGCCCTACCTTCAAGGAAGGATGTGATCCAGGTGGTAGCCTTGTGAGAGAAGTGTGCAGCATTGAAGAGGTGAGATGTGAGAATGCTGTGGTCGACCAGGTCAAATGCTGCAGAGAGGTCGAGATGGTCGAGATGGTCGAGAGGTCGAGAGGTCGAGATGATGGTACTGGGCACCTGAATATTGCCTAAGTCAGCGTGTTCTATGCTGTTGAAAATGCTAGGGGCCTCGCAGTACCGTTGAGGCAATCTTGTGTGTTCAAAGTGCATCCCCATGTGTAAATGCAGTGAGGTATTGTGAATCTGGGTGCAGGGGAACAGATAAAAAGAAGTTTTTAAGACCCAACACAGTAAAGTGGGTCACCTCTTTGGGGAAGTTTCAAAGTATGATATGATATGATAGTTTATTTATATAGCGCCTATACACAATGTGTTTCAAAACGCTTCAAGGCAAGGGAGGGAACAATGGAAAATACAATGACATTCTTACAGGCCATGAACAGTAAGGATGTGAAATTAACTATCATACTTGTCCTGACGACATTTCAGATAGTGCAAGACCTAAGACATAGATAAGGAAGGGAGGGGGAGAGTGGGAAGGAAATGGAAACAGACAGGCGACTACCGTACTAGGCCTGACGACATTTCAGATAGTGCTGGGGGGGTGGGGAGGAGACAGAGGAGGTTGCTATCATACTAGGTCCAGGGATAATTCTGATAGAGTAAGTGCATAGAAGAAAGTAAGGTGAAGAGATAGGAAAAGGGAGAAGGGAAAGGAGGAGAGAACAGAGTTAGCAGTCAAAAGAGTGGAGAAGCAACAGGGAAGAGTGAATACAATTGCAGAAGTCAGTAGTAACACATAATGTTGCAAGCCAGTATTCAAGATGAAGATGGGAACAGCATGATTCAGGGCCACCATGAGTACAAGATGCAAAGGAAGTACAGCATGAGAGTTGAGAAAGGGTGACGCACCGTGAATGAAAGTACTGTCACAGGGTTCAGAATAACCCTAAAGCCAGGAGCGGTGTTGCCTCAAGTAAGACATTGTGAACATTTGTCATTCACAATCTCTGAAGGACCTGTTCTAAGTCTGTGACAGTGAAGGGGGTGGTGCTACAAGGGCCATCAATGGACACTGTCCCTTCCAATACTGCACCATAATGTCACGGGGGATAGAACTTGCTAATACAATCTTGTCATCATCTGGCTTGTCTTCAAATGAGTCTGCATCTGTCACTTCCTTGAGAGGCATTGTAGTGTCAATACAGAACACTGTGCGCCACTCGCACCCATCAGAGTCTGTTACCAATTACAGCCATACATCTAGCTGATGCTACCAACCCCTGCAAATCTAGGGACAATATTGTTCCTGCCACAGGTCCAGGGGATGCCACAGCTCGGAAGATGAAATCAGACGGCACTCGCCAACACGCTTTGCCAATTGTGGGCACTGCTTCAAGAAGTACTGTTATACCATACACATACAAATCAGGGTCCACAGGGATACCGCAAAGCACAGCCTCTCCTCCCCTCGCATGTATTATGACCATTGCTCTAATGACACACATGCCTGTAGTAGATCACGCTATCCCTTGAGCTGTGAAAGCAATAAAACGGTCATATTCCATTTACTCAGTAGGTCTTGCCCCAATAGGTTTATCAGGGAACCGACAGCCCCAGAGAAGCCCTGTGTGTCAAGAGTTTCACCTGATAACGAGAAGTTTCCCTCACTGATGCATGATGTCGTGGCACCTGTGTCAACCATGAAGATAAATAGCTTGTTACCTATCTCAGCGCCCACCAAGGGTTCCTCATTCGGGTGGACTGTCATGGATAGAACTGGGCATGCAAGAGTTCTCTGTGGGTGTGCTAGCTGGGATATGTGTTGGTACCAGGAAAGGTAAAAGGGTCGTTTCTCACCACGCATACTCCTTGTTAAGGTACTGAACGGGAGCTCCCAACCCTTTAAGATGAGATAGCAATAACCTTGAGATGGATGGGGATGCAGAATGTATTCAAACATCAATAATCAAAACAACTCAGGTATTTGGCAAAAGGATAATTGTTAATATCAATTATCTAAAACAGGGAGTACAACGGACATCGATGGACGTCTCAGCATAATGACTCTCTTGAGACTTCTCAAAGCATTTAATAAAAAATTACACTTTTATAGTAACTATTCTTCATTGATGACGATTAACCTACGTATCACTAACGTCATCCTAAGTGGCAAACTGCAAAAACCTAATGGTGAGTGTGATAGGTTCTAAGAGGATCATCTAGTTATATGATCCATACACGTCTAGAATACACAATGTCTAATTGGCTTCACAACTATAATACCCTTGATCATGCTGTCCTCCATCATTGGTTAGCTTCTAACCTCTGTCAGTACCTTCCCACCTACTTTAGCAGCACGCAGGCTGTGTGTCCAGGTGATAGTGAGCTCGTCTTACCCATAGCTTCCCACCAATTTACATATCCATTCATCATCACCTCATTGGTCTGCTGTCAATTAGGGCTTTAAACTCGTCCTTGAAAATGTTCCTTGCTCTGGGGAATTCAGGGGAGTGAAGGCACGCTCTGCCTTCATGCGTAGGTGTGCCCATCATACTGGTCCAACATCTTCTCCCCAACGTGAAGACCACGAAATTGAGCTTTCAGTGTATTAAAATGCTATTTAAATTTTTTTTTTTTAAATGATATAGTTTACAATAAACTTTTCATTTTTTTCCATTCATTTTCTTTCATGTCATGAAATCGTTATACAGAATTCATTAGCCTCTAAAACACTTCCTGCAAAAAACAAAAAAAACAAAACAAAACAAGAAAAAAGAAAAAAGAAGAAAAAAAAAAGAAGGAAAAAGAATCAGCTCTGCATTATCATCATGATTTTGCTGTGTAGATAGGCTTTTAGCCACATTTGATTAATTCGTGTCCAAGTCCAGTATGTTACTAATGAATTGCGTCAGTGTAAAGATTGATTTTTATCGAGCCCACTCATCATTTGTGCCCATCTTGCAGCAGGCTCCAATTGATACGTTGCAATTCCAAAGAAGGATCCGAACAGAGCTTGCTTCTCAGCTAATGCTGTGCATATCATAATTAGGGGATACAATGTTTCTGGCATCTCTAGATTCATACAAAACCGGCAATAGCCATCTTTAGGTCCAAGTTGTCTGGTTTCAATGAATCTTTCACGGGTCAGGATTAGATTCAGTCTGATCCTTAAAAATAAGTGTCGAACTTTTGGATCTGGAAATAGGTATGCTGGTGGTTCGTTGATAGCTCTTAAATCAGCATCGCAATGGATGTGCATCGCGTATCTCGATTTGTCTTGACAAGTTTTCATCCAATCATTCCTTTGCATCTTTATTTTGGCGTGTTGTGGTCGATATAGTAGCATATCTAAAGAGACATCTTCCTTTGTTAGTTTGGTATTCATTTGTGTGATCCATAACTTCAGTTTCGTGTTATTCAGAAAATGCTTAGAGCTTCGTAGTAATTGGATGGCTGGTGTTACTTCATCAGTCAGCACTTTCCGCAACAGGTCGAATTGTTTCCAACAAACTATGGAGTCCAGGGATTGGGTTGCGATTTCATGCCTTATTCGGGGCATCAGGAAGTTCTTTGGCAGCCGCAGAATTTTTCTCCAAAATATGGCTTCCAATTTTTGCCAATGTATGGTGTCTGCACCTCGCATGGTTTCACTCCCGTAGCTGATAATAGGGATCACCTTTTGACGATAGAAGGTGATTACTGGTTTTATTGAAAATTTGCCAAATTGCTATTTTCTAAAAGACCTCTGATGTCTTTGTGGTTTTATTCATGCCTTCTGAACAGGAGCTTCGTTCTTTCACATGATTTGTATCCAATGTCAGCTTGCCCCAGTCTGATTTGGCCTTGGTTTCTTGGCTCATCCAACCTTGCCTTTCTGAGATTCGCCTGTAATTCACTTGTTTTCTAACTGCGATATACTGGAAAAGCGGCCTTCCTTCTTTTTGCTCAGCACTCCTATTGTACGTAGTAGGAACATCCATCCTTTACTGACTCCAATATATATGTACATGTTGGCACATGGCGCACTCTATTTACTACAAAGCTAGCCTTAAGAATACTTTGTCTGCTTGTGTTTCTTTGCATATTAACATGCATGGAACAGCTTGATATCTTTATTATTTCTGTAGCATAAGTTTCTTCATCTTGATCCCAAGATATCATTTATCTCGATACTTTCTTGATGCCTTATAGAATTGCCTGCATTCTCTGGTCTCTGCATGTCTTCTCTATACGTCAGATCTGCTCTGTGTGACGTCATCATTTTTCTTCGTCATTCTACCGTCTTGTTTTCTTCTGGAATTTTATTTGAACAGCTTTCATACTGTCTCATATGCGGGTATGGTTGCCTCAATGAGAACCTTGCTTCCCAAATTCTCCTAGGTATCTGTAGTTCAAATGGCTTTGTACGTGTCTCCTATTCTGGCTTCCAAGATATAGGCAATATGGGCGGAGTGGTTGAGGTGGGGGTACTTGGCTCCTTCTCTACAGTACGACAGTATCATTCGGCACCACGTTAGTCGTTGGCATGCTGCTCCCATACACAGTGTTTTGCTGGGGCATTAATGGTTGTGTCATTGTGGGTGTGGCACTTGTGAACCTGGGGGTCATAGTGGTAGATGAGTGTAGGGCTGGTGTATTTCGTAGGGTATGGAGGTTGGCCTAGGGGTTGGCAACTGTGTTTGGGGCAGGTGTGGTCAGCAATAGTTGGTATACAGATTATATATCGCCCCCACCTGCTCCTACACTCCCTTGCAAAGTGGCCCCAATTCCCACAACTCCAGCATTGCGAGGGGTCCATACCTGCTGCCCTAGGTCCCATCCCTCCAAACCCCCTCTTCACTCTCTGAACTGGCCTCTCCCACTTTGGGGACCTCCTTGCTGCCAGTCCGGGTCGGGGGGCTGAAGTCCACCCCTCCACTGTCCTTGTCCCCCTCCTGGCCAAAATACTGCTATTCTGACATCTGGATGAGCTGTGGTTTGCTCCGCCACCTCTGTTCGCGCACTCAATGGTACTGCCCCACAACTATCTTCACCAATTTCTTTTGCACTAGCTTCGCTTCCTCCGCCTGCAGCCCTTGAGCTGTTTCCTTTTCTCGCTATTTTATTCTTTCACACTGATGTATGATGATAGTTTGTATCTCGGCCCACCCTTTTGCTTCAATGCCCACAATTGTTTCTAGTGCCTTCTGAACTTCTCTGGGTAGACCTCTTTTAATAATAAAGTAAAAAAAGAGGAACTGATCTGGTCCCCCATCCCCGCATGCCACATCTACTGAATCTTAATAATGTATTGAGCGGGGTCCTCCTCATCTCCCACGGTATACTGAACGACAGACTGCAGGTCTGGCGTATCGGGGTATGTTCGCTGTAGCGAGTCCCAGACCAGCGCTCTAATATTGTTAAAAGTTGGACCATCGTGAGCATCATCGTCTAGTTTTACTCCAGGATGCCCTGCTTTGACCCACACGTCTCCAGCTTGGTCCCCCACTACTGAGACAATCAAACCTTTCATATCCCCCACAGCTATGGGGATCCCCGCCGTATGTTTTTTTAATGCATAGATCTACTTCCCGGCTCCGGGACAAAGGGGCAGGAGCAGCTTAATCTGATTATTCTTATCCATTTGCACCCAGGGCACATAGTGCACCCTGACTATACCTCTGTGCAGCAACAGCATCTGAGTACCTGTGTTACTTCCTTCTTTCCATCCAACACTTCCAGCTGTGGCGTAATCTCTGGTGTCTGCTCATTCCCTACATCATCCTCAAACTTATGTATGGTATCCCATCCCTCTTCCCTCAACTCCCTGTCTGTACCCCTGTCTGACCTTACAGTCCCATATCCTGTGCGTCCTGCTGGCCCATCACCGTGTGCACATCCTTGATTGCCGAACGGTCTAACCTGAACAAATTATCTCCTGCTCTCCGTTCATCTAACCCATTTCCCTTCTTCCCTCCTCTGCCGTGGGCCACCCTCAATCGAGGCAATTCTACCCGCGCATCTTCCAATGCCTCCTCCAGCTCCTTCTGGACCTTGCTGTCTTGGGGCGGGATAGCACTTGACAGTATGAGGGGAGGTGGGGCAGTAGCTAGGGAAGGCACATATGTTGTGTTTGTATATCCCGTGGCTGGATGAGTGGTGAGCGGATAGTGCCCTGTGTGTGAGAGTACTGCGTTATTCTCCTGTGTTGGCTCAGACATTACATGTATAGCTACGGGCTCTGTAGTCAGCACCCCCTCCTGGCCAGGGTCCTTCACATCCTCTATCATCTTCCATAGATTTAGTATTTCCTTTCTCTTCTTAGGTTGTTTGCCCATGTACCTAGCAGCTAAGAACATGCCCATGTGATCTAATATCCCTCTATTATGGGTGTCCTGCTCTGGCCAGGAGCGGTGCATCTCCCCTTGTGTCGCTACTACCCACTGCTTGTGATATTTCTCAATCTTGTCGCTATACAATGGCAATTGTATAGGGACCGATGCCTCCGGGCTGCTGTCCGCTCAACAAATGCGAATAATTAAATAAAATGCACTATACATATACTCCAGTTGCGTCTCCCCTCCCATCTTTGCAACTTCATTACTCAACAAGCCCCCCAACTTTTACTCTTATGGTTGAGTACACTATTATTACAAAAGTCACTACCAGTCCACCATCACCAACTCCCCGTCGCCCCCTGTCATTCCCTTCGCCTCCCCCTCCCATGCACTCACCACCCCTTAAAAACCGCCTTCTCTTCCTCACCTGAAGTCATTGATTTGGTTTTCGATGAGCTCCTTGTTGGCTGAATAGCAGGCTGCTTCTTCCTTATAGAATGTCAACCTTCGAAGGGGTAAGGTTTGCCCTGGAGGAAGCCACTCTGTCCACCTAGACGAACCAGCATCTGGCTTTTTAACCATTACCTGGCAACTCTCACCCACTGCATTGCCATTTTCTGTGCAAATTTCTAGTGCTACGCTGACGACACTCAACTCATTTTCAGGCTGCCCTCGGCCACCTCCTCTCCCTCTCTCATCTCTGATTGCCTAACTGCCATTCAAGATTGGTGTGCCGCCAATGATCTTTGTCTGAATGCCAGCAAGACTGAGATCCTCCTCATCGGCACACCTTCACCATCCTTTCCCCTCACTCTCTGGCTGGCTTCCCTTGGCCCTCCTCCTACCCCCACCTGCGAGGTTAAGTACCTCAGGGTCATCTTTGAATCCAACCTTTCCTTCTCCGCCCAATCTCTGAATCGCTAAAAAATCAAACTTCCTACTGCACCTCCTCAGAGGTACTCTGCCTTTCCTCTCCTTCCCCCAGAAGCTTATTGTATCCCAAGCTCTGGTTCTCTCTAGGTTGGACTATTGTAACAGCCTCTTTCTAAATCTACCTGCCTCTACTCTCCGCCCTCTGCAACTAATCCAGAACAGGACTGCAAGACTTGTCCTTGGCCTCAAGCCCTGGGATCGTATCTCTCCAGCTCTGAAATCTCTCCATTGGCTCCCAGTGGATGCAAGGATTAAATTAAAAACCCTCTGCATTGTCCACAAGGATTTATGGGCCCTGGGTCCAAAATACCTTCAGCTATCCCTCCGCAAATACCTCCCCTCTCGAACTCTTCCCTCCTCTACCTCTAACTCCCTCAGGGTCAGTCATTTTCAAAGAAACAAGCTGGGGGTAGATCTCTGTCTTCGGCTGGGGCCTCCCTGCCACTCTAAAACTTGATGAGAACCATCTCTGGTTCCGGTAGCACCTCAAGACCTGCCTCTTTTCTTCTGCCTTCGCTCCCCCTCTCCCCCTCTCCCCTGCTGATCGGTTCTCTCTTGGCACGTGCACCTGGCCACCCTCTGATCTCCGGGCCCAGGTACCTGCTCACCCTGCCACCCTCCCGCTCTGCCTCCGGGCCACCCCTTGCACTGGGGCCTGTCTCTGTACCCATACAGCCCCCCCTTTTTCTTCCTGCACTTATCAGAACTACCCTGTCTGCTGCCTTAAACCTAGCACTTGCAAATTGCTGGCTGCACTACCACTGTTTTTGCTTTTAGGTTGCCTTTATTATTGATTTATTTATTATTATTTATCTGTTTCTCTTCTTCTTTGCACTTTCCACTTCTCCCCCCTTCCAGGCACTTTTCCCCTCCTCCTCGCCCATGCTCTTGCACGTTCTCAATGTCACTGGGCCTAGTAATATCTCTGTTTTGTTTTCCCCCGTTCCCCTCCCTTGCCTTGTCGCGCTCTGAAACACATGTGTACGAGCGCGATAGAAATAAAATATCAATATCAATAAGCAAGAGCAAGTGGCTCCCCAGGTGTAGCCCTAAATGGGGAAAAGCCAGCCAGCCGGCATAAAAAACCCTGGGTCAGATGAGACGTGGAAGATCATTTGCCGGTGTGCACAAGTCAAAGATATAAGCACTGAGGCTCTTCAAAGGGCAAACACATGATATGTTATGATATGGCATTTATAACGTGCCTATACACAAGTGTATCAAGGCGCGATGAGGCAAGGGAGAGGGAACAGAGGGGAGACAAAGACAACAATCTTACTAGGCCAGGTGATATTGAGATTGCACAAGTGCAGGGGAGGAGGCAAAGGGAAAGTGCGGGGACGTGGGTAAGGAGGAGGAGGCAGTGCAATACATAGGATCAACAGTAAAGAATAAATAAAAGAAATAAAAACAATAGGTAAAAGTGCAGCCAGCTTGTGGCAAGTGCAGGGGTAAGTGCAGACAACAAGTGTCAAGAGCTGGGGGGACTGTAGAGATACAGAAACAGACCCCATATGCAGGGATTGGCCGGGAGGCAGTGAAGGTGTGCAGTTGGCGGAGGAGGTGCCCTGGGTCTGAGATCAGAGGGTAGCCAGGTGACCAGTGCAGTTTCAGTCAGGAGTCCAGCAGGGGAGAGGAGGAGAGAAAGCAGAAGCAAAGAGGAAGGTCTTGAGGTGCTTCTGGAACCAGAGGGAGGCCCCAGCCGAAGAAAGAGATCTACCACCAACTCGTTGCTTGGAGCAGCGACTGACCCAGAGGGAGTTGGAGGCGGATGAGCGAAGGGCTCGGGAAGGAAGATATTTGGGAAGAGAGAGTTGAAGGTATTTAGGACCCAGGCCCCAGAAGGCCTTATGGACAATGCAGAGGGCTTTGAACTTAATCCTCGCAAGCCACCGGGAGCCAGTGTAGAGATTTCTGTGCTGGAGAGATACGATCCCTGGGCTTGAGGCCAAGGACAAGTCTTGCAGTCCTGTTCTGGATGAGTTGCAGAGGGCGGAGAGTAGAAGCAGGCAGATTTAGAAAGAGGCTGTTGCAGTAGTCCAGCCTAGAGAGAACCAGAGCTCTGCAGACAGTGAGCTTCTGGGGGATGGAGAGGAAAGGAAGAATACCTCTGAGGAGGTGCAGCTCGTGAAGTGAAATTGGCAGAAAGTGTACAATTGTGATTGTGTTCTTTTTAACACACATTTATGATTTATTTATGCGGGCCCTGCACAGATTTGCTGGATTTTCCTTTCCATGCTGCACCGTTTCACCATCCGTTCCTGGTCCTGGGTGGCTTCCTTTCCCAGAGTTTGAGCCCCGCGCTGTAAACCATTCCTCCCCCTGCCCCTCTATCACCTGGGGGGGGCTACCTTCCCTTGAGTTAATGATGATCTATTTTGCAAGCCACTTTAGGCTCAATGGCAATGGCACCTCAGAAGCAGTTTGTGGCACGCACCGCTGGCATCATTCATACCTCTGATGGTATCATTTGTGGCAAAGGCATTTAGCTTATACATGGCACAGTGAAAGAACACGGTAGGACTCTTAGGAATCCGCATCACTGACTGTTACATTTTCTTTGTGGCCTGCCTGGGTTTTTAAAGGCCCTGTACAGCAAAAGACATGCAGACTCCCTAATTCCTATGGTATGCTTGACATGAGAAACCTCCCAGAACATATCACAGAATGTGACTTCGATCTTCAGTACTCTATGGCATCACTGGTATTACCATCAAGAGGTTTTCATGTCTATGCCAAGAGGAGTTTGTTGTGCACTATATGAACGGACGCTATATTATTGATATATAACAAGGTAGCTCAGTGGATTGAGCGCTCGCTTCTGTGATGTGTGTGCGACTCTTAACAATGGTAGGGCCAACTCAGCCTTTCCTTCTGAGGTCAATAAATCAGTACTAACTTTGGTTGGGTTATAATTGTATGTGAACATGTTCCATGTCTAGTGGTTCTGGCAAAAGCGCTATTTAAATAACCAATCATTATTATGACTCTTTAGAGTAGATTTCATTTCATAGCAAAAGTTGCAAACTGAATTGCTTTTATGGGTTCCCAACGTTGGTAGATCAGGCACAATGAGATTGCATGATTTGCCCGGGATTACACACATCGTTTAAGTAGGAAAACCAGGATTTTGTCGCAGGCCGAGTTGTAAGAACTTGACCACGTATCTTCCCAGCTATACTTCATATCAGTATTTGCTAAGGTTTGGGAATCAAAAGGTAAAATAATTAATTTTCTAGCAATACCATCAAAAGTACACAAATCACATAATACAGTAACCTGAGGGTATATTGATTGATTGATTGATATTTTATTTCTATCGCGCTCGTACACAAGTGTTTCAGAGCGCAACAAGGCAAGGGAGGGGAACAGGGGAGAACAAAACAGCGATCTTACTAGGCCCAGTGACATTGAGAACAAAATATATATAGATTGTTATAGAAACAGGTCAAGCAAAGGAACGTGATCATACATTTATTTTGCACATTCTGGATGCCGGGATGTCCTGTGTAAAGCAAGAGAGTGTTGTGGTGTGCAGTATATGAATGGACACTTTATTATTAATATGTAACAACTCTATAGTTTGGGTGCGCTCTTTTAATTACATCTGTGATGTTTAATGATATTTTCCATGTGTGGGGTAAGGACACAGGGCCCTGCATAAAATGGTTCTGCATGCTGTAGGAATGATCCTGTGACATCTTCCCATTGCCCGTGTTAATAAGGGGCCCACTTTTCTTCTTTGTACGACTTACCCTACCACGTACCCAGTCATGAAACATTGGATCCAACTTCATTGTTCTAGGAAATTGTGTGGTCTTGATAAGCTGCCAGTGCCCTCTGCCTTGAAACATCTCCATTTCCAACATTAGTTTTGGGCTTCAATCTCCAGTATTACCATTGAGAGCAAAGCCTGCTCAGGGGGGCCAGATGTTTCCAGTTAGGCAGACCCCTAAGACAGGTTAACTGTAATAAAAACAACTTTAAATAAAAAAATAGTTTTGTACCTAAAGTTCACCATTATGCAATGAACTCCGCCCACTGAAAGCCCCGCCTCAATGATCCGCTGAACTAGGGCCCTGTGTGAGGTGCGGCCCACTGGGCCATTTGCCTTAAATCTGTCACTGGTTCCTATACAGATGTTGCATGTTGTTAACTGACTGGTAAATGAGTAAGAATCAAAGCCAACAAGTCTGTGCGCACGCGTCATTATCCTACCCAGGCCCACAGCAATGCTGAGGGGTGTCAGGAGCTGCGCTGCATATACCCCTCATTGGTGCTCTGCGGCCTAAGGTAAGGTGTGGCCTTAGGAAACCTTAACCCCCACTCCAGCCCAGCAGGAAGGCTTCAACGTGTGCTTGGAGTAGTTAACCCACAAGGTCCCTGTGCATTATCCATTCACTATGTCCAAGTCGGGAGCTGCAGGGGGGCACTTGCCAGACGGTCAGTGGATAACCTGGGCACTTGTCCACATATTACACCATAAACATACTTGCATATCTCCATTTAGTACCCCTGTACTCCTCCATGTATCACATGACTGCTGGTCGCATAAAAGACTGCAGGTTTATTATAACAAATGTAATCACTCACCTACTTCAAACACCACATGAGTGTCATCACAGTAAAAAACTCTCTTTGGGGAATTGTTCTCCTGGTGCGGCGACCAGCCGACTGACTCATCTCTTTCTTGGCCCCCCCACGTTTCCAACCAACTCTACTCTAGGCCAAAGCTCCCCCAATCGCCCATGTCCCTGCCCCACCTGCCCCTGCAGGCGGTCATGGGCTGGAGGAGTGCCTTTTCTGCTAGGGGGAAGCTGAGCCCTCTCACTTACATCAAGCGCCCTCGTCGCTAGGCCTCAGAGGGGAGCTGATCCGAGGAGGAGCAAAAACACCTCCTAATTTTCCAAGCCAATTTGTAGCCCGTACCGTGCCACTGGTCGCTTACACACTGCCATGCCATCGATGAGTGCACGCCCACCTGTGGCACCCCCCCATCCATGGCCTCATACCTCCAGTAGTTTTGTGCATAAGTTCCGGAAGAAAAGATCCATACTGGCTTTAGATAGGTGCACCCCGTCCCTCTAGTAGTATTCGGGTGACCTCAGATTGATCAGGCCATGTCTGATCTGTGTGACACTCCTGCCCCTACAAAACCTGGCCATTGATCCATTCAACTTTCTTCTAGACGTCTCTGCTGCTGATTGAGAAGCTGCTCCCCTCCAAGTTTGTCTTGGGATGATTTCTGACCACATGATCTCTGGGTCTTCCAACCGGGCCCCCAATTCTTGCAGGGTGCCCATCATCTCTCTCATCGGCGCTCCTCACCCACACTTGTGAGATCGTTCCCGCCCAGGTGTATTATTAAAATATTGGGTTTGCTGTTTCTTGCCAATAGCCTTTGCACATGTTCTTCCAATTGACTACATCTCAAAACCACTGGAACACCATGCTATTCGACCGTGAAATGTCGTGCTGTCATCGGTTTCCTTTCCGGTGTCCAACTTGCTTTAGCCCTCGTCACAAACAAGTGACCTACCACCCATACTGTCTTTCTGCTCCTCCTACCTGCTGTTCGGTGAGGAGAGATGGGGAATGAGGTATGGATTATCGTAAAAAAAGAAATCTCACCTTATGTACCTCCAACCCCCTATCCTTTTGATAGCTTCCAGTGTCAAGGCAACTCCTGCAGCTGAGATGACTGCACTGATCCTGAAGGAGTGGGTTCCAAAGACCCCCCCTTTTGCCCCTAACCCCCTTAACGCCACGTTCATGATGCTTGTAAACTGGAACCTGCTCAGAGCTGACCTGTCAGTGTGTATGAAGAGTGGTGATCCCGCCCTTGCTGCGGGTCTTATGGGTAGCTATGTTGCCAGACATGTAATGGGACAGCATGGGCTTCCGCTGATGCTGTGGAAAGTGATTAATCTACCTTGCCCGCTCTGATCATTTTTAGACCTTCATAAGTGTAGCTGTGCCACCTCTTCTGACACTGAGACATCTTCTAACCTTAGAAAACCCCTTTTCCACCTTTTTTGTTGTCAGAAACCAGCTCACTAATCCTGAAGGCCCAGAAGAAGGCCAGGAAAAAGGCGGCCCTGGCAGTCTCAAAATTGGCTCAGCATGTTCCTACCAGTCCTCTGATTATATTGTCAAGTTTCAATACGTCTATAGGGTGCCTAGGATCTTACTTCCTCTCGGTTCATTTGGCCCAACCTTTCTTGGCAATCCTGACATAATGCTCCTTGGTTGCATCCTCCATGCCCCCAAATTTGTAATAGTGAGCTATTCCTGCCAGATGGGACGCCGCCATACCCTGGTCTTTTGGGATTACCAAGCCCACCCGATGAAGGCCCGCACCAGAGCCCCTCCTTTGCGCACCCTAAGAAACACTTCCTTGAACTTAATAAACCTCTCCCAGCACACTTATATCGCCTTTCCATGGTGGGTGCCAGGGCAGTGCTGATGAGTGCGCTAGGATTTTCCCAATTATGTCCCACCCATGGCTCTTGAAAGGGGTCATCTTCACGCTTGCATCTGGTTTTTCCTCCCAAAATAACCCGAACTGTAAATGAGAGAGAGCATCAGCTGCTATATTCCTCACCCCTGGTTTGTGTCTTCCCCCTACTTCTGTGTTCCCCCTGAGCAGACTTGTTGACAATTCGTTACGCAGCCGTAGTACCATCCTATTGCTTGATGTTCCCTGATTTACTATCTGTACCACTGCTAAATTATCTGACCAAAGGATCACCCTGTTGTTCGTCAGCGAGGATGCCCAGAGGAAAAAGGCCACTATGATGGGAAACAGCTCTAGTAGTGTGATATCTCGCGTCACGCCCTTCCTCGTGCCATTGAGGAAGCCATGCCTGTGTACACCATTCCTTCCCCAGTATACCCGTGACAACCTGATGTGTCAGTGTACAGCCTCATGCTGTTGCTGCTCGCCCACTGCTCCCTCCATAGCACCACCCCGTTAAACCTGTCCAGGAAAGTGATCTACATCTTCAGGTCTTATTTCAACTCAGAGACCAGGCGTACGTGCTGTGCAGCATGCTGGAGACCCGCCATTTTAAGGGAAATACTTCTAGCAAACACGCTGCCCGCTGGTATGACCCTGCCCGTAAAGTTCAATTTCCCTGTCAATGACAGTAGCTCTCTCAGTGTCGCTTTACTCCTGCCCAGCAGTCCTTTAATAGTTTCCTCAGGTCATCCACCTTGTCCTTTGGTAGCCTAGTCTTACCCTCCTCTGAATCGATCTCTATCCCTAGGAATGCTAATTTTGAGAAAGGGCCAACTGTCTTCCCTTCAGCCAAAGGTACTCCCGGTTCAGCTGTTCATTCTAGAAAAGGTTCCATTAAATTCCTCTCTCCCTTTGCTCCCGATGAACAGGAAGTCACCCAGGTAGTGCATCACTTTCCCCGTCCTTGCCCTCTCTTTAAGTGCTCATTCCAGGAAGGTGCTGAATTGATCAAAGTATGCACAAGAAATTGAGCATCCCATGGGCAGACATTCATCGTGGTAGTACTGACCCTAGAATTTGAAACCCAACAGGTTATAGCTTTCTTTGTGAATTGGCAGAGGCCTGAACGCGGCCTTTATGTCAGCTTTCCCTAGTAGTGTCGCTTTGCCGGTGACCCTCACAAGTTCCACTACACCATTGAAGGATGCATAGGTCACCCTGCAAATGTCTTCCCGAATGCCATTGTTTATCGACTCCCCCTCTGGGAAGGATAGGTGATGGATCAGGCGGAATTGTTCCTTCTCCTTTTTGGGAACCAGCCCCAAAGGTGACACCTTGACATTTCCTAAAGGAGGTGCGAGAAATGGGCCTGCTACCCTCCCGAAACTGAGTTCTTTGGCTATTTTAGGTTTCACCACTTCTGGCAGTTTCAATGCGGACTTGAGGTTCTCAGCCTCTCTATGACCCCTTGCCCCAGCGTAGGGAACATCAAATCCCCTTAAAAACCCTTCCTAAATTGCTTTTGCGTCAGCAGTGTTGCGGTAACAATTTAATAGTGGTAGTATTCTGGCCAACCAAATTGGGGAAGGCAGTGGACTGCTGAGGAGAGGTGAAAAATGATTAATTCCGCTTTGATGTCTCCTTTTCCTTTGTGCTAGAGTTCTTTTTTCCACTATCACATGACCCTGTGCTATGCCCCCCTGTAACCTTGTTGCGGGTATCCTTTGATCCTCTTTCCCGGGCTCGCTGCCCCTTGTTTTTTGCGTGCTTGGACCCTGATTTAGCGGGCTTCCGCCCACCTCCCCATACCAGTGGGAGAAGGGAGGGAGCGCACCCTGTTATCTGGGTGCTTCTGTTAGGTGGGGTGTACCCCTCCCCAGCAGGGCCGGTGCTGCCATTAGGCAGGGTTAGGCGCTTGCCTATAACATGCAAATGTTAGGGCGGCAAATGCCACTGAACTTGCAATTAACCATTTTTATATAATTCTTGTATATATATTTTATTTTCCATTCTTTCTCGGCAGCAGTGCAGCAGCTGGCAGGCAAGGCAGCGTGGCGCCAGGCACAGTGAGGAGGTTGGGGTCAGGTCACGAGTGGGCATGGTGCTCACACTTGCCCATTAGCCCTGCACACTGGCAGTGCCCTCGACCCGCGTGACTGATGCTAGGCTGAGGCTGGTGCAATGTGAAATACTTTGTCCTTGACCTGCTGGCTCTGGATGCCGCCTTCTGTCCCTGCTGCAGCAGCCAGGGGTTTCCCTCCGTGCGGTGTGCCAGCCCGGGCACGGCCCCGGCTAAGAGTGTGACAACGAGACACACCCCACGCAGGTGAGGAGATGCGTACGTGGTTTAATAAGATCCAGTCACTGGGGACTGAAATCATTGCTCGATAGTTCTGGCTGGAGGCCCGGTCTGGTCAATGCTGGTTTTACCAGCCCAGTGCTCCTAGAAATGAGGGGGCCACTTCTGTTCGCAGATAAACATGTCATCTCTTTGCTTCTTCGAAGAGAGAGCCTATGTTTATTTTGAGCCAGGCTCCCTGGCCTACAGCATGCAGCCAGAGTGGCCCCCCGCCATGCTCTACTCCCCTGAAAGCTTCGAGGTAAGTGCGAGCAAACACACATATCTGGGTACCGGTTGCGGGCAGCTGTGTACAAAAGAGGAAAACAGAAAAGTAGCAGTGAGTGACAGCTGCTTAGTGTTACTTCAACCAACGCACTGAGAGTTGGAATTCATTTATATTGTAAAAAGTTGTTGTGCCTCTTATTGGATAAATGTACGGGTGTGAAAAGAGCGTGTGAGCTTTGGGCACCAGAAAACGTTTGTATTCAGATTAAATACTGAATGGACTGATCACCCGGCCAGGGGAATCAGTGCAGCGCATAGTTTGGGGAAGGGGGTGGTCTGAGGGTAATATACTCTAGATATTTATTATATACTGAATGGACTGATCACACAGTTAAGTGTCCGGCCAGGGGAATCAGTGCAGCGCATGGTTTGGGGAAGGGAGTGGTCTGAGGGTAATATACTGTAGATATTTATTATATACTGAATGGACAGATCACGCAGTTAAGTGTCCGGCGAGGGGAATCAGTGCAGCGCATGGTTTGGGGAAGGGAGTGGTCTGAGGGTAATATACTGTTGATATTTATTATATACTGAATGGACTGATCACGCAGTTAAGTGTCCGGCGAGGGGAATCAGTGCAGCTCATGGTTTGGGGAAGGGAGTGGTCTGAGGGTAATATACTGTAGATATTCATTATATACTGAATGGACTGATCACATAGTTAAGTGTCCGGCCAGGGGAATCAGTGCAGCGCATGGTTTGGGGAAGGGAGTGGCCACAGGGTAATATACTGTAGATATTTATTATATACTGAATGGACTGATCACGCAGTTAAGTGTCTGGTGAGGGGAATCAGTGCAGCGCATAGTTTGGGGAAGGGAGTGGTCTGAGAGTAATATACTCTAGATATTTATTATATACTGAATGGACTGATCACGCAGTTGAGTGTCTGGCGAGGGGAATCAGTGAAGCGCATGATTTGGGGAAGGGAGTGGTCTGAGGGTAATATACTGTAGATATTTATTACATACTGAATGGGCTTATCAAGCAGTTAAGTGTCCGGCGAGGGGAATCAGTGCAGCGCATGGTTTGGGGAAGGGAGTGGTCTGAGGGTAATATACTGTAGATATTTATTATATACTGAATGGACTGATCACGCAGTTAAGTGTCCGGCGAGGGGAATCAGTGCAGCGCATGGTTTGGGGAAGGGAGTGGTCTGGGGGTAATATAATGTAGATATTTATTATATACTGAATGTACTGATCACATAGTTAAGTGTCTGGCGAGGGGAATCAGTGCAGCGCATGGTTTGGGGAAGGGAGTGGTCTGAGGGTAATATACTGTAGATATTTATTATATACTGAATGGACAGATCACACAGTTAAGTGTCCGGCGAGGGGAATCAGTGCAGCGCATGGTTTGGGGAAGGGAGTGGTCTGGGGGTAATATAATGTAGATATTTATTATATACTGAATGTACTGATCACATAGTTAAGTGTCTGGCGAGGGGAATCAGTGCAGCGCATGGTTTGGGGAAGGGAGTGGTCTGAGGGTAATATACTGTAGATATTTATTATATACTGAATGGACTGATCACATAGTTAAGTGTCTGGCGAGGGGAATCAGTGCAGCGCATGGTTTGGGGAAGGGAGTGGTCTGAGGGTAATATACTGTAGATATTTATTATATACTGAATGGACTGATCACACAGTTAAGTGTCCGGCGAGGGGAATCAGTGAAGCGCATGGTTTGGGGAAGGGAGTGGCCTCAGGGTAATATACTGTAGATATTTATTATATACTGAATGGACTGATCACATAGTTAAGTGTCTGGCGAGGGGAATCAGTGAAGCGCATGGTTTGGGGAAGGGAGTGGTCTGAGGGTAATATACTGTAGATATTTATTATATACTGAATGGACTTATCACGCAGTTAAGTGTCCGGCGAGGGGAATCAGTGCAGCGCATGGTTTGGGGAAGGGAGTAGTCTGAGGGTAATATACTGTAGATATTTATTATATACTGAATGGACTTATCACGCAGTTAAGTGTCCGGCGAGGGGAATCATTGCAGCGCATGGTTTGGGGAAGGGAGTAGTCTGAGGGTAATATACTGTAGATATTTATTATATACTGAATGGACTTATCACGCAGTTAAGTGTCTGGCGAGGGGAATGAGTGCAGCGCATAGTTTGGGGAAGGGAGTGGTCTGAGGGTAATATACTGTAGATATTCATTATATACTGAATGGACTGATCACGCAGTTAAGTGTCCGGCGAGGGGAATCAGTGCAGCGCATGGTTTGGGGAAGGGAGTGGTCTGAGGGTAATATACTGTAGATATTTATTATATACTGAATGGACTGATCACGCAGTTAAGTGTCCGGCGAGGGGAATCAGTGCAGCGCATAGTTTGGGGAAGGGAGTGGCCTCAGGGTAATATACTGTAGATATTTATTATATACTGAATGGACTGATCACGCAGTTAAGTGTCCGGCGAGGGGAATCAGTGCAGCGCATGGTTTGGTGAAGGGAGTGGTCTGAGGGTAATATACTGTAGATATTTATTATATACTGAATGGACTGATCACGCAGTTAAGTGTCCGGCGAGGGGAATCAGTGCAGCGCATAGTTTGGGGAAGGGAGTGTTCTGAGGGTAATATACTGTAGATATTTATTGTATACTGAATGGACTGATCACGCAGTTAAGTGTCCGACGAGCGGAATCAGTGAAGCGCATGGTTTGGGGAAGGGAGTGGCCTCAGGGTAATATACTCTAGATATTTATTATATACTGAATGGACTGATCACGCAGTTAAGTGTCCGGCGAGGGGAATCAGTGCAGCGCATGGTTTGGGGAAGGGAGTGGCCACAGGGTAATATACTGTAGATATTTATTATATACTGAATGGACTGATCACGCAGTTAAGTGTCCGGCGAGGGGAATCAGTGAAGCGCATGGTTTGGGGAAGGGAGTGGCCTCAGGGTAATATACTGTAGATATTTATTATATACTGAATGGACTGATCACATAGTTAAGTGTCTGGCGAGGGGAATCAGTGCAGCGCATGGTTTGGGGAAGGGAGTGGTCTGAGGGTAATATACTGTAGATATTTATTATATACTGAATGGACAGATCACGCAGTTAAGTGTCCGGCGAGGGGAATCAGTGCAGCGCATGGTTTGGGGAAGGGAGTGGTCTGAGGGTAATATACTGTAGATATTTATTATATACTGAATGGACTGATCACGCAGTTAAGTGTCCGGCGAGGGGAATCAGTGCAGCGCATGGTTTGGGGAAGGGAGTGGCCACAGGGTAATATACTGTAGATATTTATTATATACTGAATGGACTGATCACGCAGTTAAGTGTCCGGCGAGGGGAATCAGTGAAGCGCATGGTTTGGGGAAGGGAGTGGCTTCAGGGTAATATACTGTAGATATTTATTATATACTGAATGGACTGATCACATAGTTAAGTGTCTGGCGAGGGGAATCAGTGCAGCGCATGGTTTGGGGAAGGGAGTGGTCTGAGGGTAATATACTGTAGATATTTATTATATACTGAATGGACAGATCACGCAGTTAAGTGTCCGGCGAGGGGAATCAGTGCAGCGCATGGTTTGGGGAAGGGAGTGGTCTGAGGGTAATATACTGTAGATATTTATTATATACTGAATGGACTTATCACGCAGTTAAGTGTCCGGCGAGGGGAATCAGTGCAGCGCATGGTTTGGGGAAGGGAGTGGTCTGAGGGTAATATACTGTAGATATTTATTATATACTGAATGGACTTATCACGCAGTTAAGTGTCCGGCGAGGGGAATCAGTGCAGCGCATGGTTTGGGGAAGGGAGTGGTCTGAGGGTAATATACTGCAGATATTTATTATATACTGAATGGACTGATCACGCAGTTAAGTGTCCGGCGAGGGGAATCAGTGCAGCGCATGGTTTGGGGAAGGGAGTGGTCTGAGGGTAATATACTGTAGATATTTATTATATACTGAATGGACTGATCACGCAGTTAAGTGTCCGGCAAGGGGAATCAGTGCAGCGCATGGTTTGGGGAAGGGAGTGGCCTCAGGGTAATATACTGTAGATATTTATTATATACTGAATGGACTGAACACGCAGTTAAGTGTCCGGCGAGGGGAATCAGTGCAGCGCATGGTTTGGGGAAGGGAGTGGTCTGAGGGTAATATACTGTAGATATTTATTATATACTGAATGGTGTCCGGCGAGGGGAATCAGTGCAGCGCATGGTTTGGGGAAGGGAGTGGCCTCAGGGTAATATACTGTAGATATTTATTATATACTGAATGGACTTATCACGCAGTTAAGTGTCTGGCGAGGGGAATCAGTGCAGTGCATGGTTTGGGGAAGGGAGTGGCCTCAGGGTAATATACTGTAGATATTTATTATATACTGAATGGACTTATCACGCAGTTAAGTGTCCGGCGAGGGGAATCAGTGCAGCGCATGGTTTGGGGAAGGGAGTGGCCTCAGGGTAATATACTGTAGATATTTATTATATACTGAATGGACTTATCACGCAGTTAAGTGTCCGGCGAGGGGAATCAGTGCAGCGCATGGTTTGGGGAAGGGAGTGGCCTCAGGGTAATATACTGTAGATATTTATTATATACTGAATGGACTGAACACGCAGTTAAGTGTCCGGCGAGGGGAATCAGTGCAGCGCATGGTTTGGGGAAGGGAGTGGCCTCAGGGTAATATACTGTAGATATTTATTATATACTGAATGGACTGATCACGCAGTTAAGTGTCCGGCGAGGGGAATCAGTGCAGCGCATGGTTTGGGGAAGGGAGTGGCCTCAGAGTAATATACTGTAGATATTTATTATATACTGAATGGACTGAACACGCAGTTAAGTGTCCGGCGAGGGGAATCAGTGCAGCGCATGGTTTGGGGAAGGGAGTGGCCTCAGGGTAATATACTGTAGATATTTATTATATACTGAATGGACTGAACACGCAGTTAAGTGTCCGGCGAGGGGAATCAGTGCAGCGCATGGTTTGGGGAAGGGAGTGGCCTCAGGGTAATATACTGTAGATATTTATTATATACTGAATGGACTGATCACGCAATTAAGTGTCCGGCGAGGGGAATCAGTGAAGCGCATGGTTTGGGGAAGGGAGTGGTCTTAGGGTAATATACTGTAGATATTTATTATATACTGAATGGACTGAACACGCAGTTAAGTGTCCGGCGAGGGGAATCAGTGAAGCGCATGGTTTGGGGAAGGGAGTGGTCTGAGGGTAATATACTGTAGATATTTATTATATACTGAATGGACTGAACACGCAGTTAAGTGTCCGGCGAGGGGAATCAGTGAAGCGCATGGTTTGGGGAAGGGAGTGGTCTGAGGGTAATATACTGTAGATATTTATTATATACTGAATGGACTGATCACGCAATTAAGTGTCCGGCGAGGGGAATCAGTGAAGCGCATGGTTTGGGGAAGGGAGTGGTCTGAGGGTAATATACTGTAGATATTTATTATATACTGAATGGACTGATCACACAATTAAGTGTCCGGCGAGGGGAATCAGTGAAGCGCATGGTTTGGGGAAGGGAGTGGTCTGAGGGTAATATAATGTAGATATTTATTATATACTGAATGGACTGATCACGCAGTTAAGTGTCCGGCGAGGGGAATCAGTGCAGCGCATGGTTTGGGGAAGGGAGTGGCCTCAGGGTAATATACTGTAGATATTTATTATATACTGAATGGACTGATCACGCAGTTAAGTGTCCGGCGAGGGGAATCAGTGAAGCGCATGGTTTGGGGAAGGGAGTGGCCTCAGGGTAATATACTGTAGATATTTATTATATACTGAATGGACTGATCACATAGTTAAGTCTCTGGCGAGGGGAATCAGTGCAGCGCATGGTTTGGGGAAGGGAGTGGTCTGAGGGTAATATACTCTAGATATTTATTATATACTGAATGCACTGATCACATAGTTAAGTGTCTGGCGAGGGGAATCAGTGCAGCGCATGGTTTGGGGAAGGGAGTGGCCTCAGGGTAATATAATGTAGATATTTATTATATACTGAATGGACTGAACACGCAGTTAAGTGTCCGGCGAGGGGAATCAGTGAAGCGCATGGTTTGGGGAAGGGAGTGGTCTGAGGGTAATATACTGTAGATATTTATTATATACTGAATGGACTGATCACGCAGTTAAGTGTCCGGCGAGGGGAATCAGTGAAGCGCATGGTTTGGGGAAGGGAGTGGCCTCAGGGTAATATACTGTAGATATTTATTATATACTGAATGGACTGATCACATAGTTAAGTCTCTGGCGAGGGGAATCAGTGCAGCGCATGGTTTGGGGAAGGGAGTGGTCTGAGGGTAATATACTCTAGATATTTATTATATACTGAATGCACTGATCACATAGTTAAGTGTCTGGCGAGGGGAATCAGTGCAGCGCATGGTTTGGGGAAGGGAGTGGTCTGAGCGTAATATACTGTAGATATTTATTATATACTGAATGGACAGATCACGCAGTTAAGTGTCCGGCCAGGGGAATCAGTGCAGCGCATGGTTTGGGGAAGGGAGTGGTCTGAGGGTAATATACTGTAGATATTTATTATATACTGAATGGACAGATCACGCAGTTAAGTGTCCGCCGAGGGGAATCAGTGCAGCGCATAGTTTGGGGAAGGGAGTGGTCTGGGGGTAATATACTGCAGATATTTATTATATACTGAATGGACTGATCACGCAGTTAAGTATCTGGCGAGGGGAATCAGTGCAGCGCATGGTTTGGGGAAGGGAGTGGTCTGAGGGTAATATACTGTAGATATTTATTATATACTGAATGGACTGATCACATAGTTAAGTGTCTGATGAGGGGAATCAGTGCAGCGCATGGTTTGGGGAAGGGAGTGGTCTGAGGGTAATATACTGTAGATATTTATTATATACTGAATGGACTGATCACGCAGTTAAGTGTCCGGCGAGGGGAATCAGTGCAGCGCATGGTTTGGGGAAGGGAGTGGCCTCAGGGTAATATACTGTAGATATTTATTATATACTGAATGGACTGAACACGCAGTTAAGTGTCCGGCGAGGGGAATCAGTGCAGCGCATGGTTTGGGGAAGGGAGTGGTCTGAGGGTAATATACTGTAGATATTTATTATATACTGAATGGACTGATCACGCAGTTAAGTGTCGACGAGGGGAATCAGTACAGCGCATGGTTTGGGGAAGGGAGTGGTCTGAGGGTAATATACTGTAGATATTTATTATATACTGAATGGACTTATCACGCAGTTAGGTGTCCGGCGAGGGGAATCAGTGCAGCGCATGGTTTGGGGAAGGGAGTGGCCTCAGGGTAATATACTGTAGATATTTATTATATACTGAATGGACTTATCACGCAGTTAAGTGTCCGGCGAGGGGAATCAGTGCAGCGCATGGTTTGGGGAAGGGAGTGGTCTGAGGGTAATATACTGTAGATATTTATTATATACTGAATGGACTGATCACGCAGTTAAGTGTCCGGCGAGGGGAATCAGTGCAGCGCATGGTTTGGGGAAGGGAGTGGTCTGGGGGTAATATAATGTAGATATTTATTATATACTGAATGTACTGATCACATAGTTAAGTGTCTGGCGAGGGGAATCAGTGCAGCGCATGGTTTGGGGAAGGGAGTGGTCTGAGGGTAATATACTGTAGATATTTATTATATACTGAATGGACAGATCACACAGTTAAGTGTCCGGCGAGGGGAATCAGTGCAGCGCATGGTTTGGGGAAGGGAGTGGTCTGGGGGTAATATAATGTAGATATTTATTATATACTGAATGTACTGATCACATAGTTAAGTGTCTGGCGAGGGGAATCAGTGCAGCGCATGGTTTGGGGAAGGGAGTGGTCTGAGGGTAATATACTGTAGATATTTATTATATACTGAATGGACTGATCACATAGTTAAGTGTCTGGCGAGGGGAATCAGTGCAGCGCATGGTTTGGGGAAGGGAGTGGTCTGAGGGTAATATACTGTAGATATTTATTATATACTGAATGGACTGATCACACAGTTAAGTGTCCGGCGAGGGGAATCAGTGAAGCGCATGGTTTGGGGAAGGGAGTGGCCTCAGGGTAATATACTGTAGATATTTATTATATACTGAATGGACTGATCACATAGTTAAGTGTCTGGCGAGGGGAATCAGTGAAGCGCATGGTTTGGGGAAGGGAGTGGTCTGAGGGTAATATACTGTAGATATTTATTATATACTGAATGGACTTATCACGCAGTTAAGTGTCCGGCGAGGGGAATCAGTGCAGCGCATGGTTTGGGGAAGGGAGTAGTCTGAGGGTAATATACTGTAGATATTTATTATATACTGAATGGACTTATCACGCAGTTAAGTGTCCGGCGAGGGGAATCATTGCAGCGCATGGTTTGGGGAAGGGAGTAGTCTGAGGGTAATATACTGTAGATATTTATTATATACTGAATGGACTTATCACGCAGTTAAGTGTCTGGCGAGGGGAATGAGTGCAGCGCATAGTTTGGGGAAGGGAGTGGTCTGAGGGTAATATACTGTAGATATTCATTATATACTGAATGGACTGATCACGCAGTTAAGTGTCCGGCGAGGGGAATCAGTGCAGCGCATGGTTTGGGGAAGGGAGTGGTCTGAGGGTAATATACTGTAGATATTTATTATATACTGAATGGACTGATCACGCAGTTAAGTGTCCGGCGAGGGGAATCAGTGCAGCGCATAGTTTGGGGAAGGGAGTGGCCTCAGGGTAATATACTGTAGATATTTATTATATACTGAATGGACTGATCACGCAGTTAAGTGTCCGGCGAGGGGAATCAGTGCAGCGCATGGTTTGGTGAAGGGAGTGGTCTGAGGGTAATATACTGTAGATATTTATTATATACTGAATGGACTGATCACGCAGTTAAGTGTCCGGCGAGGGGAATCAGTGCAGCGCATAGTTTGGGGAAGGGAGTGTTCTGAGGGTAATATACTGTAGATATTTATTGTATACTGAATGGACTGATCACGCAGTTAAGTGTCCGACGAGCGGAATCAGTGAAGCGCATGGTTTGGGGAAGGGAGTGGCCTCAGGGTAATATACTCTAGATATTTATTATATACTGAATGGACTGATCACGCAGTTAAGTGTCCGGCGAGGGGAATCAGTGCAGCGCATGGTTTGGGGAAGGGAGTGGCCACAGGGTAATATACTGTAGATATTTATTATATACTGAATGGACTGATCACGCAGTTAAGTGTCCGGCGAGGGGAATCAGTGAAGCGCATGGTTTGGGGAAGGGAGTGGCCTCAGGGTAATATACTGTAGATATTTATTATATACTGAATGGACTGATCACATAGTTAAGTGTCTGGCGAGGGGAATCAGTGCAGCGCATGGTTTGGGGAAGGGAGTGGTCTGAGGGTAATATACTGTAGATATTTATTATATACTGAATGGACAGATCACGCAGTTAAGTGTCCGGCGAGGGGAATCAGTGCAGCGCATGGTTTGGGGAAGGGAGTGGTCTGAGGGTAATATACTGTAGATATTTATTATATACTGAATGGACTGATCACGCAGTTAAGTGTCCGGCGAGGGGAATCAGTGCAGCGCATGGTTTGGGGAAGGGAGTGGCCACAGGGTAATATACTGTAGATATTTATTATATACTGAATGGACTGATCACGCAGTTAAGTGTCCGGCGAGGGGAATCAGTGAAGCGCATGGTTTGGGGAAGGGAGTGGCTTCAGGGTAATATACTGTAGATATTTATTATATACTGAATGGACTGATCACATAGTTAAGTGTCTGGCGAGGGGAATCAGTGCAGCGCATGGTTTGGGGAAGGGAGTGGTCTGAGGGTAATATACTGTAGATATTTATTATATACTGAATGGACAGATCACGCAGTTAAGTGTCCGGCGAGGGGAATCAGTGCAGCGCATGGTTTGGGGAAGGGAGTGGTCTGAGGGTAATATACTGTAGATATTTATTATATACTGAATGGACTTATCACGCAGTTAAGTGTCCGGCGAGGGGAATCAGTGCAGCGCATGGTTTGGGGAAGGGAGTGGTCTGAGGGTAATATACTGTAGATATTTATTATATACTGAATGGACTTATCACGCAGTTAAGTGTCCGGCGAGGGGAATCAGTGCAGCGCATGGTTTGGGGAAGGGAGTGGTCTGAGGGTAATATACTGCAGATATTTATTATATACTGAATGGACTGATCACGCAGTTAAGTGTCCGGCGAGGGGAATCAGTGCAGCGCATGGTTTGGGGAAGGGAGTGGTCTGAGGGTAATATACTGTAGATATTTATTATATACTGAATGGACTGATCACGCAGTTAAGTGTCCGGCAAGGGGAATCAGTGCAGCGCATGGTTTGGGGAAGGGAGTGGCCTCAGGGTAATATACTGTAGATATTTATTATATACTGAATGGACTGAACACGCAGTTAAGTGTCCGGCGAGGGGAATCAGTGCAGCGCATGGTTTGGGGAAGGGAGTGGTCTGAGGGTAATATACTGTAGATATTTATTATATACTGAATGGTGTCCGGCGAGGGGAATCAGTGCAGCGCATGGTTTGGGGAAGGGAGTGGCCTCAGGGTAATATACTGTAGATATTTATTATATACTGAATGGACTTATCACGCAGTTAAGTGTCTGGCGAGGGGAATCAGTGCAGTGCATGGTTTGGGGAAGGGAGTGGCCTCAGGGTAATATACTGTAGATATTTATTATATACTGAATGGACTTATCACGCAGTTAAGTGTCCGGCGAGGGGAATCAGTGCAGCGCATGGTTTGGGGAAGGGAGTGGCCTCAGGGTAATATACTGTAGATATTTATTATATACTGAATGGACTTATCACGCAGTTAAGTGTCCGGCGAGGGGAATCAGTGCAGCGCATGGTTTGGGGAAGGGAGTGGCCTCAGGGTAATATACTGTAGATATTTATTATATACTGAATGGACTGAACACGCAGTTAAGTGTCCGGCGAGGGGAATCAGTGCAGCGCATGGTTTGGGGAAGGGAGTGGCCTCAGGGTAATATACTGTAGATATTTATTATATACTGAATGGACTGATCACGCAGTTAAGTGTCCGGCGAGGGGAATCAGTGCAGCGCATGGTTTGGGGAAGGGAGTGGCCTCAGAGTAATATACTGTAGATATTTATTATATACTGAATGGACTGAACACGCAGTTAAGTGTCCGGCGAGGGGAATCAGTGCAGCGCATGGTTTGGGGAAGGGAGTGGCCTCAGGGTAATATACTGTAGATATTTATTATATACTGAATGGACTGAACACGCAGTTAAGTGTCCGGCGAGGGGAATCAGTGCAGCGCATGGTTTGGGGAAGGGAGTGGCCTCAGGGTAATATACTGTAGATATTTATTATATACTGAATGGACTGATCACGCAATTAAGTGTCCGGCGAGGGGAATCAGTGAAGCGCATGGTTTGGGGAAGGGAGTGGTCTTAGGGTAATATACTGTAGATATTTATTATATACTGAATGGACTGAACACGCAGTTAAGTGTCCGGCGAGGGGAATCAGTGAAGCGCATGGTTTGGGGAAGGGAGTGGTCTGAGGGTAATATACTGTAGATATTTATTATATACTGAATGGACTGAACACGCAGTTAAGTGTCCGGCGAGGGGAATCAGTGAAGCGCATGGTTTGGGGAAGGGAGTGGTCTGAGGGTAATATACTGTAGATATTTATTATATACTGAATGGACTGATCACGCAATTAAGTGTCCGGCGAGGGGAATCAGTGAAGCGCATGGTTTGGGGAAGGGAGTGGTCTGAGGGTAATATACTGTAGATATTTATTATATACTGAATGGACTGATCACACAATTAAGTGTCCGGCGAGGGGAATCAGTGAAGCGCATGGTTTGGGGAAGGGAGTGGTCTGAGGGTAATATAATGTAGATATTTATTATATACTGAATGGACTGATCACGCAGTTAAGTGTCCGGCGAGGGGAATCAGTGCAGCGCATGGTTTGGGGAAGGGAGTGGCCTCAGGGTAATATACTGTAGATATTTATTATATACTGAATGGACTGATCACGCAGTTAAGTGTCCGGCGAGGGGAATCAGTGAAGCGCATGGTTTGGGGAAGGGAGTGGCCTCAGGGTAATATACTGTAGATATTTATTATATACTGAATGGACTGATCACATAGTTAAGTCTCTGGCGAGGGGAATCAGTGCAGCGCATGGTTTGGGGAAGGGAGTGGTCTGAGGGTAATATACTCTAGATATTTATTATATACTGAATGCACTGATCACATAGTTAAGTGTCTGGCGAGGGGAATCAGTGCAGCGCATGGTTTGGGGAAGGGAGTGGCCTCAGGGTAATATAATGTAGATATTTATTATATACTGAATGGACTGAACACGCAGTTAAGTGTCCGGCGAGGGGAATCAGTGAAGCGCATGGTTTGGGGAAGGGAGTGGTCTGAGGGTAATATACTGTAGATATTTATTATATACTGAATGGACTGATCACGCAGTTAAGTGTCCGGCGAGGGGAATCAGTGAAGCGCATGGTTTGGGGAAGGGAGTGGCCTCAGGGTAATATACTGTAGATATTTATTATATACTGAATGGACTGATCACATAGTTAAGTCTCTGGCGAGGGGAATCAGTGCAGCGCATGGTTTGGGGAAGGGAGTGGTCTGAGGGTAATATACTCTAGATATTTATTATATACTGAATGCACTGATCACATAGTTAAGTGTCTGGCGAGGGGAATCAGTGCAGCGCATGGTTTGGGGAAGGGAGTGGTCTGAGCGTAATATACTGTAGATATTTATTATATACTGAATGGACAGATCACGCAGTTAAGTGTCCGGCCAGGGGAATCAGTGCAGCGCATGGTTTGGGGAAGGGAGTGGTCTGAGGGTAATATACTGTAGATATTTATTATATACTGAATGGACAGATCACGCAGTTAAGTGTCCGCCGAGGGGAATCAGTGCAGCGCATAGTTTGGGGAAGGGAGTGGTCTGGGGGTAATATACTGCAGATATTTATTATATACTGAATGGACTGATCACGCAGTTAAGTATCTGGCGAGGGGAATCAGTGCAGCGCATGGTTTGGGGAAGGGAGTGGTCTGAGGGTAATATACTGTAGATATTTATTATATACTGAATGGACTGATCACATAGTTAAGTGTCTGATGAGGGGAATCAGTGCAGCGCATGGTTTGGGGAAGGGAGTGGTCTGAGGGTAATATACTGTAGATATTTATTATATACTGAATGGACTGATCACGCAGTTAAGTGTCCGGCGAGGGGAATCAGTGCAGCGCATGGTTTGGGGAAGGGAGTGGCCTCAGGGTAATATACTGTAGATATTTATTATATACTGAATGGACTGAACACGCAGTTAAGTGTCCGGCGAGGGGAATCAGTGCAGCGCATGGTTTGGGGAAGGGAGTGGTCTGAGGGTAATATACTGTAGATATTTATTATATACTGAATGGACTGATCACGCAGTTAAGTGTCGACGAGGGGAATCAGTGCAGCGCATGGTTTGGGGAAGGGAGTGGTCTGAGGGTAATATACTGTAGATATTTATTATATACTGAATGGACTTATCACGCAGTTAGGTGTCCGGCGAGGGGAATCAGTGCAGCGCATGGTTTGGGGAAGGGAGTGGCCTCAGGGTAATATACTGTAGATATTTATTATATACTGAATGGACTTATCACGCAGTTAAGTGTCCGGCGAGGGGAATCAGTGCAGCGCATGGTTTGGGGAAGGGAGTGGCCTCAGGGTAATATACTGTAGATATTTATTATATACTGAATGGACTTATCACGCAGTTAAGTGTCCGGCGAGGGGAATCAGTGCAGCGCATGGTTTGGGGAAGGGAATGGCCTCAGGGTAATATATTGTAGATATTTATTGTATACTGAATGGACTTATCACGCAGTTAAGTATCCGGCGAGGGGAATCAGTGCAGCGCATGGTTTGGGGAAGGGAGTGGCCTCAGGGTAATATACTGTAGATATTTATTATATACTGAATGGACTTATCACGCAGTTAAGTGTCCGGCGAGGGGAATCAGTGCAGCGCATGGTTTGGGGAAGGGAGTGGCCTCAGGGTAATATACTGTAGATATTTATTATATACTGAATGGACTGAACACGCAGTTAAGTGTCCGGCGAGGGGAATCAGTGCAGCGCATGGTTTGGGGAAGGGAGTGGCCTCAGGGTAATATACTGTAGATATTTATTATATACTGAATGGACTGATCACGCAGTTAAGTGTCCGGCGAGGGGAATCAGTGCAGCGCATGGTTTGGGGAAGGGAGTGGCCTCAGAGTAATATACTGTAGATATTTATTATATACTGAATGGACTGAACACGCAGTTAAGTGTCCGGCGAGGGGAATCAGTGCAGCGCATGGTTTGGGGAAGGGAGTGGCCTCAGGGTAATATACTGTAGATATTTATTATATACTGAATGGACTGAACACGCAGTTAAGTGTCCGGCGAGGGGAATCAGTGCAGCGCATGGTTTGGGGAAGGGAGTGGCCTCAGGGTAATATACTGTAGATATTTATTATATACTGAATGGACTGATCACGCAATTAAGTGTCCGGCGAGGGGAATCAGTGATGCGCATGGTTTGGGGAAGGGAGTGGTCTGAGGGTAATATACTGTAGATATTTATTATATACTGAATGGACTGAACACGCAGTTAAGTGTCCGGCGAGGGGAATCAGTGAAGCGCATGGTATGGGGAAGGGAGTGGTCTGAGGGTAATATACTGTAGATATTTATTATATACTGAATGGACTGAACACGCAGTTAAGTGTCCGGCGAGGGGAATCAGTGAAGCGCATGGTTTGGGGAAGGGAGTGGTCTGAGGGTAATATACTGTAGATATTTATTATATACTGAATGGACTGATCACGCAATTAAGTGTCCGGCGAGGGGAATCAGTGAAGCGCATGGTTTGGGGAAGGGAGTGGTCTGAGGGTAATATACTGTAGATATTTATTATATACTGAATGGACTGATCACACAATTAAGTGTCCGGCGAGGGGAATCAGTGAAGCGCATGGTTTGGGGAAGGGAGTGGTCTGAGGGTAATATAATGTAGATATTTATTATATACTGAATGGACTGATCACGCAGTTAAGTGTCCGGCGAGGGGAATCAGTGCAGCGCATGGTTTGGGGAAGGGAGTGGCCTCAGGGTAATATACTGTAGATATTTATTATATACTGAATGGACTGAACACGCAGTTAAGTGTCCGGCGAGGGGAATCAGTGCAGCGCATGGTTTGGGGAAGGGAGTGGCCTCAGGGTAATATACTGTAGATATTTATTATATACTGAATGGACTGAACACGCAGTTAAGTGCCCGGCGAGGGGAATCAGTGAAGCGCATGGTTTGGGGAAGGGAGTGGTCTGAGGGTAATATACTGTAGATATTTATTATATACTGAATGGACTGATCACACAGTTAAGTGTCCGGCGAGGGGAATCAGTGAAGCGCATGGTTTGGGGAAGGGAGTGGCCTCAGGGTAATATACTGTAGATATTTATTATATACTGAATGGACTGATCACATAGTTAAGTGTCTGGCGAGGGGAATCAGTGCAGCGCATGGTTTGGGGAAGGGAGTGGCCACAGGGTAATATACTGTAGATATTTATTATATACTGAATGGACTGATCACGCAGTTAAGTGTCCGGCGAGGGGAATCAGTGAAGCGCATTGTTTGGGGAAGGGAGTGGCCTCAGGGTAATATACTGTAGATATTTATTATATACTGAATGGACTGATCACATAGTTAAGTGTCTGGCGAGGGGAATCAGTGCATCGCATGGTTTGGGGAAGGGAGTGGTCTGAGGGTAATATACTGTAGATATTTATTATATACTGAATGGACTGAACACGCAGTTAAGTGTCCGGCGAGGGGAATCAGTGAAGCGCATGGTTTGGGGAAGGGAGTGGTCTGAGGGTAATATACTGTAGATATTTATTATATACTGAATGGACTGATCACGCAATTAAGTGTCCGGCGAGGGGAATCAGTGAAGCGCATGGTTTGGGGAAGGGAGTGGTCTGAGGGTAATATACTGTAGATATTTATTATATACTGAATGGACTGATCACACAATTAAGTGTCCGGCGAGGGGAATCAGTGAAGCGCATGGTTTGGGGAAGGGAGTGGTCTGAGGGTAATATAATGTAGATATTTATTATATACTGAATGGACTGATCACGCAGTTAAGTGTCAGGCGAGGGGAATCAGTGCAGCGCATGGTTTGGGGAAGGGAGTGGCCTCAGGGTAATATACTGTAGATATTTATTATATACTGAATGGACTGAACACGCAGTTAAGTGTCTGGCGAGGGGAATCAGTGCAGCGCATGGTTTGGGGAAGGGAGTGGCCTCAGGGTAATATACTGTAGATATTTATTATATACTGAATGGACCGAACACGCAGTTAAGTGTCCGGCGAGGGGAATCAGTGCAGCGCATGGTTTGGGGAAGGGAGTGGTCTGAGGGTAATATACTGTAGATATTTATTATATACTGAATGGACTGATCACGCAGTTAAGTGTCGACGAGGGGAATCAGTGCAGCGCATGGTTTGGGGAAGGGAGTGGTCTGAGGGTAATATACTGTAGATATTTATTATATACTGAATGGACTTATCACGCAGTTAGGTGTCCGGCAAGGGGAATCAGTGCAGCGCATGGTTTGGGGAAGGGAGTGGCCTCAGGGTAATATACTGTAGATATTTATTATATACTGAATGGACTTATCATGCAGTTAAGTGTCCGGCGAGGGGAATCAGTGCAGCGCATGGTTTGGGGAAGGGAGTGGCCTCAGGGTAATATATTGGGTAATATATTGTAGATATTTATTATATACTGAATGGACTTATCACGCAGTTAAGTGTCCGGCGAGGGGAATCAGTGCAGCGCATGGTTTGGGGAAGGGAGTGGCCTCAGGGTAATATACTGTAGATATTTATTATATACTGAATGGACTTATCACGCAGTTAAGTGTCCGGCGAGGGGAATCAGTGCAGCGCATGGTTTGGGGAAGGGAGTGGCCTCAGGGTAATATACTGTAGATATTTATTATATACTGAATGGACTGAACACGCAGTTAAGTGTCCGGCGAGGGGAATCAGTGCAGCGCATGGTTTGGGGAAGGGAGTGGCCTCAGGGTAATATACTGTAGATATTTATTATATACTGAATGGACTGATCACGCAGTTAAGTGTCCGGCGAGGGGAATCAGTGCAGCGCATGGTTTGGGGAAGGGAGTGGCCTCAGAGTAATATACTGTAGATATTTATTATATACTGAATGGACTGAACACGCAGTTAAGTGTCCGGCGAGGGGAATCAGTGCAGCGCATGGTTTGGGGAAGGGAGTGGCCTCAGGGTAATATACTGTAGATATTTATTATATACTGAATGGACTGAACACGCAGTTAAGTGTCCGGCGAGGGTAATCAGTGCAGCGCATGGTTTGGGGAAGGGAGTGGCCTCAGGGTAATATACTGTAGATATTTATTATATACTGAATGGACTGATCACGCAATTAAGTGTCCGGCGAGGGGAATCAGTGAAGCGCATGGTTTGGGGAAGGGAGTGGTCTGAGGGTAATATACTGTAGATATTTATTATATACTGAATGGACTGAACACGCAGTTAAGTGTCCGGCGAGGGGAATCAGTGAAGCGCATGGTTTGGGGAAGGGAGTGGTCTGAGGGTAATATACTGTAGATATTTATTATATACTGAATGGACTGAACACGCAGTTAAGTGTCCGGCGAGGGGAATCAGTGAAGCGCATGGTTTGGGGAAGGGAGTGGTCTGAGGGTAATATACTGTAGATATTTATTATATACTGAATGGACTGATCACGCAATTAAGTGTCCGGCGAGGGGAATCAGTGAAGCGCATGGTTTGGGGAAGGGAGTGGTCTGAGGGTAATATACTGTAGATATTTATTATATACTGAATGGACTGATCACACAATTAAGTGTCCGGCGAGGGGAATCAGTGAAGCGCATGGTTTGGGGAAGGGAGTGGTCTGAGGGTAATATAATGTAGATATTTATTATATACTGAATGGACTGATCACGCAGTTAAGTGTCCGGCGAGGGGAATCAGTGCAGCGCATGGTTTGGGGAAGGGAGTGGCCTCAGGGTAATATACTGTAGATATTTATTATATACTGAATGGACTGAACACGCAGTTAAGTGTCCGGCGAGGGGAATCAGTGCAGCGCATGGTTTGGGGAAGGGAGTGGCCTCAGGGTAATATACTGTAGATATTTATTATATACTGAATGGACTGAACACGCAGTTAAGTGTCCGGCGAGGGGAATCAGTGAAGCGCATGGTTTGGGGAAGGGAGTGGTCTGAGGGTAATATACTGTAGATATTTATTATATACTGAATGGACTGATCACGCAGTTAAGTGTCCGGCGAGGGGAATCAGTGAAGCGCATGGTTTGGGGAAGGGAGTGGCCTCAGGGTAATATACTGTAGATATTTATTATATACTGAATGGACTGATCACATAGTTAAGTGTCCGGCGAGGGGAACCAGTGCAGCGCATGGTATGGGGAAGGGAGTGGCCACAGGGTAATATACTGTAGATATTTATTATATACTGAATGGACTGATCACGCAGTTAAGTGTCCGGAGAGGGGAATCAGTGAAGCGCATGGTTTGGGGAAGGGAGTGGCCTCAGGGTAATATACTGTAGATATTTATTATATACTGAATGGACTGATCACATAGTTAAGTGTCTGGCGAGGGGAATCAGTGCAGCGCATGGTTTGGGGAAGGGAGTGGTCTGAGGGTAATATACTGTAGATATTTATTATATACTGAATGGACAGATCACGCAGTTAAGTGTCCGGCGAGGGGAATCAGTGCAGCGCATGGTTTGGGGAAGGGAGGGTAATATACTGTAGATATTTATTATATACTGAATGGACTTATCACGCAGTTAAGTGTCCGGCGAGGGGAATCAGTGCAGCGCATGGTTTGGGGAAGGGAGTGGTCTGAGGGTAATATACTGCAGATATTTATTATATACTGAATGGACTGATCACGCAGTTAAGTGTCCGGCGAGAGGAATCAGTGCAGCGCATGGTTTGGGGAAGGGAGTGGTCTGAGGGTAATATACTGTAGATATTTATTATATACTGAATGGACTTATCACGCAGTTAAGTGTCCGGCGAGGGGAATCAGTGCAGCGCATGGTTTGGGGAAGGGAGTGGTCTGAGGGTAATATACTGTAGATATTTATTATATACTGAATGGACTTATCACGCAGTTAAGTGTCTGGCGAGGGGAATCAGTGCAGCGCATCGTTTGGGGAAGGGAGTGGCCTCAGGGTAATATACTGTAGATATTTATTATATACTGAATGGACTTATCATGCAGTTAAGTGTCCGGCGAGGCGAATCAGTGCAGCGCATGGTTTGGGGAAGGGAGTGGCCTCAGGGTAATATACTGTAGATATTTATTATATACTGAATGGACTTATCACGCAGTTAAGTGTCCGGCGAGGGGAACCAGTGCAGCGCATGGTTTGGGGAAGGGAGTGGCCTCAGGGTAATATACTGTAGATATTTATTATATACTGAATGGACTTATCACGCAGTTAAGTGTCCGGCGAGGGGAATCAGTGCAGCGCATGGTTTGGGGAAGGGAGTGGCCTCAGGGTAATATATTGTAGATATTTATTATATACTGAATGGACTTATCACGCAGTTAAGTGTCCGGCGAGGGGAATCAGTGCAGCGCATGCTTTGGGGAAGGGAGTGGCCTCAGGGTAATATACTGTAGATATTTATTATATACTGAATGGACTGAACACGCAGTTAAGTGTCCGGCGAGGGGAATCAGTGCAGCGCATGGTTTGGGGAAGGGAGTGGCCTCAGGGTAATATACTGTAGATATTTATTATATACTGAATGGACTTATCACGCAGTTAAGTGTCCGGCGAGGGGAATCAGTGCAGCGCATGGTTTGGGGAAGGGAGTGGTCTGAGGGTAATATACTGCAGATATTTATTATATACTGAATGGACTGATCACGCAGTTAAGTGTCCGGCGAGAGGAATCAGTGCAGCGCATGGTTTGGGGAAGGGAGAGGTCTGGGGGTAATATACTGTAGATATTTATTATATACTGAATGGACTTATCACGCAGTTAAGTGTCCGGCGAGGGGAATCAGTGCAGCGCATGGTTTGGGGAAGGGAGTGGTCTGAGGGTAATATACTGTAGATATTTATTATATACTGAATGGACTTATCACGCAGTTAAGTGTCTGGCGAGGGGAATCAGTGCAGCGCATGGTTTGGGGAAGGGAGTGGCCTCAGGGTAATATACTGTAGATATTTATTATATACTGAATGGACTTATCATGCAGTTAAGTGTCCGGCGAGGGGAATCAGTGCAGCGCATGGTTTGGGGAAGGGAGTGGCCTCAGGGTAATATACTGTAGATATTTATTATATACTGAATGGACTTATCACGCAGTTAAGTGTCCGGCGAGGGGAACCAGTGCAGCGCATGGTTTGGGGAAGGGAGTGGCCTCAGGGTAATATACTGTAGATATTTATTATATACTGAATGGACTGAACACGCAGTTAAGTGTCCGGCGAGGGGAATCAGTGCAGCGCATGGTTTGGGGAAGGGAGTGGCCTCAGGGTAATATACTGTAGATATTTATTATATACTGAATGGACTGATCACGCAGTTAAGTGTCCGGCGAGGGGAATCAGTGCAGCGCATGGTTTGGGGAATTGAGTGGCCTCAGAGTAATATACTGTAGATATTTATTATATACTGAATGGACTGAACACGCAGTTAAGTGTCCGGTGAGGGGAATCAGTGCAGCGCATGGTTTGGGGAAGGGAGTGGCCTCAGGGTAATATACTGTAGATATTTATTATATACTGAATGGACTGAACACGCAGTTAAGTGTCCGGCGAGGGGAATCAGTGCAGCGCATGGTTTGGGGAAGGGAGTGGCCTCAGGGTAATATACTGTAGATATTTATTATATACTGAATGGACTGAACACGCAGTTAAGTGTCCGGCGAGGGGAATCAGTGAAGCGCATGGTTTGGGGAAGGGAGTGGTCTGAGGGTAATATACTGTAGATATTTATTATATACTGAATGGACTGATCACGCAATTAAGTGTCCGGCGAGGGGAATCAGTGAAGCGCATGGTTTGGGGAAGGGAGTGGTCTGAGGGTAATATAATGTAGATATTTATTATATACTGAATGGACTGAACACGCAGTTAAGTGTCCGGCGAGGGGAATCAGTGCAGCGCATGGTTTGGGGAAGGGAGTGGCCTCAGGGTAATATACTGTAGATATTTATTATATACTGAATGGACTGAACACGCAGTTAAGTGTCCGGCGAGGGGAATCAGTGAAGCGCATGGTTTGGGGAAGGGAGTGGTCTGAGGGTAATATACTGTAGATATTTATTATATACTGAATGGACTGATCACGCAGTTAAGTGTCCGGCGAGGGGAATCAGTGAAGCGCATGGTTTGGGGAAGGGAGTGGCCTCAAGGTAATATACTGTAGATATTTATTATATACTGAATAGACTGATCACATAGTTAAGTGTCTGGCGAGGGGAATCAGTGCAGCGCATGGTTTGGGGAAGGGAGTGGCCACAGGGTAATATACTGTAGATATTTATTATATACTGAATGGACTGATCACGCAGTTAAGTGTCCGGCGAGGGGAATCAGTGAAGCGCATGGTTTGGGGAAAGGAGTGGCCTCAGGGTAATATACTGTAGATATTTATTATATACTGAATGGACTGATCACATAGTTAAGTGTCTGGCGAGGGGAATCAGTGCAGCGCATGGTTTGGGGAAGGGAGTGGTCTGAGGGTAATATACTGTAGATATTTATTATATACTGAATGGACAGATCACGCAGTTAAGTGTCCGGCGAGGGGAATCAGTGCAGTGCATGGTTTGGGGAAGGGAGTGGTCTGAGGGTAATATACTGTAGATATTTATTATATACTGAATGGACTTATCACGCAGTTAAGTGTCCGGCGAGGGGAATCAGTGCAGCGCATGGTTTGGGGAAGGGAGTGGTCTGAGGGTAATATACTGTAGATATTTATTATATACTGAATGGACTTATCACGCAGTTAAGTGTCCGGCGAGGGGAATCAGTGCAGCGCATGGTTTGGGGAAGGGAGTGGTCTGAGGGTAATATACTGCAGATATTTATTATATACTGAATGGACTGATCACGCAGTTAAGTGTCCGGCGAGGGGAATCAGTGCAGCGCATGGTTTGGGGAAGGGAGTGTCTGAGGGTAATATACTGTAGATATTTATTATATACTGAATGGACTTATCACGCAGTTAAGTGTCCGGCGAGGGGAATCAGTGCAGCGCATGGTTTGGGGAAGGGAGTGGTCTGAGGGTAATATACTGTAGATATTTATTATATACTGAATGGACTTATCACGCAGTTAAGTGTCTGGCGAGGGGAATCAGTGCAGCGCATGGTTTGGGGAAGGGAGTGGCCTCAGGGTAATATACTGTAGATATTTATTATATACTGAATGGACTTATCACGCAGTTAAGTGTCCGGCGAGGGGAATCAGTGCAGCGCATGGTTTGGGGAAGGGAGTGGCCTCAGGGTAATATACTGTAGATATTTATTATATACTGAATGGACTTATCACGCAGTTAAGTGTCCGGCGAGGGGAACCAGTGCAGCGCATGGTTTGGGGAAGGGAGTGGCCTCAGGGTAATATACTGTAGATATTTATTATATACTGAATGGACTTATCACGCAGTTAAGTGTCCGGCGAGGGGAATCAGTGCAGCGCATGGTTTGGGGAAGGGAGTGGCCTCAGGGTAATATACTGTAGATATTTATTATATACTGAATGGAGTTATCACGCAGTTAAGTGTCCGGCGAGGGGAATCAGTGCAGCGCATGGTTTGGGGAAGGGAGTGGCCTCAGGGTAATATATAGTAGATATTTATTATATACTGAATGGACTTATCATGCAGTTAAGTGTCCGGCGAGGGGAATCAGTGCAGCGCATGGTTTGGGGAAGGGAGTGGCCTCAGGGTAATATACTGTAGATATTTATTATATACTGAATGGACTTATCACGCAGTTAAGTGTCTGGCGAGGGGAATCAGTGCAGCGCATGGTTTGGGGAAGGGAGTGGCCTCAGGGTAATATACTGTAGATATTTATTATATACTGAATGGACTGAACACGCAGTTAAGTGTCCGGCGAGGGGAATCAGTGCAGCGCATGGTTTGGGGAAGGGAGTGGCCTCAGGGTAATATACTGTAGATATTTATTATATACTGAATGGACTGAACACGCAGTTAAGTGTCCGGAAGGGGAATCAGTGCAGCGCATGGTTTGGGGAAGGGAGTGGCCTCAGGGTAATATACTGTAGATATTTATTATATACTGAATGGACTGAACACGCAGTTAAGTGTCCGGCGAGGGGAATCAGTGCAGCGCATGGTTTGGGGAAGGGAGTGGCCTCAGGGTAATATACTGTAGATATTTATTATATACTGAATGGACTGAACACGCAGTTAAGTGTCCGGCGAGGGGAATCAGTGAAGCGCATGGTTTGGGGAAGGGAGTGGTCTGAGGGTAATATACTGTAGATATTTATTATATACTGAATGGACTGATCACGCAGTTAAGTGTCCGGCGAGGGGAATCAGTGAAGCGCATGGTTTGGGGAACGGAGTGGCCTCAGGGTAATATACTGTAGATATTTATTATATACTGAATGGACTGATCACATAGTTAAGTGTCTGGCGAGGGGAATCAGTGCAGCGCATGGTTTGGGGAAGGGAGTGGCCACAGGGTAATATACTGTAGATATTTATTATATACTGAATGGACTGATCACGCAGTTAAGTGTCTGGCCAGGGGAATCAGTGCAGCGCATGGTTTGGGGAAGGGAGTGGTCTGAGGGTAATATACTGTAGATATTTATTATATACTGAATGGACAGATCACGCAGTTAAGTGTCCGGCGAGGGGAATCAGTGCAGCGCATGGTTTGGGGAAGGGAGTGGCCTCAGGGTAATATACTGTAGATATTTATTATATACTGAATGGACTTATCACGCAGTTAAGTGTCCGGCGAGGGGAATCAGTGCAGCGCATGGTTTGGGGAAGGGAGTGGTCTGAGGGTAATATACTGTAGATATTTATTATATACTGAATGGACTGATCACGCAGTTAAGTGTCCGGCGAGGGGAATCAGTGCAGCGCATGGTTTGGGGAAGGGAGTGGTCTGAGGGTAATATACTGTAGATATTTATTATATACTGAATGGACTTATCACGCAGTTAAGTGTCCGGCGAGGGGAATCAGTGCAGCGCATGGTTTGGGGAAGGGAGTGGTCTGAGGGTAATATACTGTAGATATTTATTATATACTGAATGGACTTATCACGCAGTTAAGTGTCTGGCGAGGGGAATCAGTGCAGCGCATGGTTTGGGGAAGGGAGTGGCCTCAGGGTAATATACTGTAGATATTTATTATATACTGAATGGACTTATCACGCAGTTAAGTGTCCGGCGAGGGGAATCAGTGCAGCGCATGGTTTGGGGAAGGGAGTGGCCTCAGGGTAATATACTGTAGATATTTATTATATACTGAATGGACTTATCACGCAGTTAAGTGTCCGGCGAGGGGAACCAGTGCAGCGCATGGTTTGGGGAAGGGAGTGGCCTCAGGGTAATATACTGTAGATATTTATTATATACTGAATGGACTGATCACGCAGTTAAGTGTCGACGAGGGGAATCAGTGCAGCGCATGGTTTGGGGAAGGGAGTGGTCTGAGGGTAATATACTGTAGATATTTATTATATACTGAATGGACTTATAACGCAGTTAGGTGTCCGGCGAGGGGAATCAGTGCATCGCATGGTTTGGGGAAGGGAGTGGCCTCAGGGTAATATACTGTAGATATTTATTATATACTGAATGGACTTATCACGCAGTTAAGTGTCCGGCGAGGGGAATCAGTGCAGCGCATGGTTTGGGGAAGGGAGTGGCCTCAGGGTAATATACTGTAGATATTTATTATATACTGAATGGACTTATCACGCAGTTAAGTGTCCGGCGAGGGGAATCAGTGCAGCGCATGGTTTGGGGAAGGGAGTGGCCTCAGGGTAATATATTGTAGATATTTATTGTATACTGAATGGACTTATCACGCAGTTAAGTATCCGGCGAGGGGAATCAGTGCAGCGCATGGTTTGGGGAAGGGAGTGGCCTCAGGGTAATATACTGTAGATATTTATTATATACTGAATGGACTTATCACGCAGTTAAGTGTCCGGCGAGGGGAATCAGTGCAGCGCATGGTTTGGGGAAGGGAGTGGCCTCAGGGTAATATACTGTAGATATTTATTATATACTGAATGGACTGAACAGGCAGTTAAGTGTCCGGCGAGGGGAATCAGTGCAGCGCATGGTTTGGGGAAGGGAGTGGCCTCAGGGTAATATACTGTAGATATTTATTATATACTGAATGGACTGATCACGCAGTTAAGTGTCCGGCGAGGGGAATCAGTGCAGCGCATGGTTTGGGGAAGGGAGTGGCCTCAGAGTAATATACTGTAGATATTTATTATATACTGAATGGACTGAACACGCAGTTAAGTGTCCGGCGAGGGGAATCAGTGCAGCGCATGGTTTGGGGAAGGGAGTGGCCTCAGGGTAATATACTGTAGATATTTATTATATACTGAATGGACTGAACACGCAGTTAAGTGTCCGGCGAGGGGAATCAGTGCAGCGCATGGTTTGGGGAAGGGAGTGGCCTCAGGGTAATATACTGTAGATATTTATTATATACTGAATGGACTGATCACGCAATTAAGTGTCCGGCGAGGGGAATCAGTGAAGCGCATGGTTTGGGGAAGGGAGTGGTCTGAGGGTAATATACTGTAGATATTTATTATATACTGAATGGACTGAACACGCAGTTAAGTGTCCGGCGAGGGGAATCAGTGAAGCGCATGGTTTGGGGAAGGGAGTGGTCTGAGGGTAATATACTGTAGATATTTATTATATACTGAATGGACTGAACATGCAGTTAAGTGTCCGGCGAGGGGAATCAGTGAAGCGCATGGTTTGGGGAAGGGAGTGGTCTGAGGGTAATATACTGTAGATATTTATTATATACTGAATGGACTGATCACGCAATTAAGTGTCCGGCGAGGGGAATCAGTGAAGCGCATGGTTTGGGGAAGGGAGTGGTCTGAGGGTAATATACTGTAGATATTTATTATATACTGAATGGACTGATCACACAATTAAGTGTCCGGCGAGGGGAATCAGTGAAGCGCATGGTTTGGGGAAGGGAGTGGTCTGAGGGTAATATAATGTAGATATTTATTATATACTGAATGGACTGATCACGCAGTTAAGTGTCCGGCGAGGGGAATCAGTGCAGCGCATGGTTTGGGGAAGGGAGTGGCCTCAGGGTAATATACTGTAGATATTTATTATATACTGAATGGACTGAACACGCAGTTAAGTGTCCGGCGAGGGGAATCAGTGCAGCGCATGGTTTGGGGAAGGGAGTGGCCTCAGGGTAATATACTGTAGATATTTATTATATACTGAATGGACTGAACACGCAGTTAAGTGTCCGGCGAGGGGAATCAGTGAAGCGCATGGTTTGGGGAAGGGAGTGGTCTGAGGGTAATATACTGTAGATATTTATTATATACTGAATGGACTGATCACACAGTTAAGTGTCCGGCGAGGGGAATCAGTGAAGCGCATGGTTTGGGGAAGGGAGTGGCCTCAGGGTAATATACTGTAGATATTTATTATATACTGAATGGACTGATCACATAGTTAAGTGTCTGGCGAGGGGAATCAGTGCAGCGCATGGTTTGGGGAAGGGAGTGGCCACAGGGTAATATACTGTAGATATTTATTATATACTGAATGGACTGATCACGCAGTTAAGTGTCCGGCGAGGGGAATCAGTGAAGCGCATTGTTTGGGGAAGGGAGTGGCCTCAGGGTAATATACTGTAGATATTTATTATATACTGAATGGACTGATCACATAGTTAAGTGTCTGGCGAGGGGAATCAGTGCAGCACATGGTTTGGGGAAGGGAGTGGTCTGAGGGTAATATACTGTAGATATTTATTATATACTGAATGGACTGAACACGCAGTTAAGTGTCCGGCGAGGGGAATCAGTGAAGCGCATGGTTTGGGGAAGGGAGTGGTCTGAGGGTAATATACTGTAGATATTTATTATATACTGAATGGACTGATCACGCAATTAAGTGTCCGGCGAGGGGAATCAGTGAAGCGCATGGTTTGGGGAAGGGAGTGGTCTGAGGGTAATATACTGTAGATATTTATTATATACTGAATGGACTGATCACACAATTAAGTGTCCGGCGAGGGGAATCAGTGAAGCGCATGGTTTGGGGAAGGGAGTGGTCTGAGGGTAATATAATGTAGATATTTATTATATACTGAATGGACTGATCACGCAGTTAAGTGTCAGGCGAGGGGAATCAGTGCAGCGCATGGTTTGGGGAAGGGAGTGGCCTCAGGGTAATATACTGTAGATATTTATTATATACTGAATGGACTGAACACGCAGTTAAGTGTCTGGCGAGGGGAATCAGTGCAGCGCATGGTTTGGGGAAGGGAGTGGCCTCAGGGTAATATACTGTAGATATTTATTATATACTGAATGGACTTATCATGCAGTTAAGTGTCCGGCGAGGGGAATCAGTGCAGCGCATGGTTTGGGGAAGGGAGTGGCCTCAGGGTAATATATTGTAGATATTTATTATATACTGAATGGACTTATCACGCAGTTAAGTGTCCGGCGAGGGGAATCAGTGCAGCGCATGGTTTGGGGAAGGGAGTGGCCTCAGGGTAATATACTGTAGATATTTATTATATACTGAATGGACTTATCACGCAGTTAAGTGTCCGGCGAGGGGAATCAGTGCAGCGCATGGTTTGGGGAAGGGAGTGGCCTCAGGGTAATATACTGTAGATATTTATTATATACTGAATGGACTGAACACGCAGTTAAGTGTCCGGCGAGGGGAATCAGTGCAGCGCATGGTTTGGGGAAGGGAGTGGCCTCAGGGTAATATACTGTAGATATTTATTATATACTGAATGGACTGATCACGCAGTTAAGTGTCCGGCGAGGGGAATCAGTGCAGCGCATGGTTTGGGGAAGGGAGTGGCCTCAGAGTAATATACTGTAGATATTTATTATATACTGAATGGACTGAACACGCAGTTAAGTGTCCGGCGAGGGGAATCAGTGCAGCGCATGGTTTGGGGAAGGGAGTGGCCTCAGGGTAATATACTGTAGATATTTATTATATACTGAATGGACTGAACACGCAGTTAAGTGTCCGGCGAGGGGAATCAGTGCAGCGCATGGTTTGGGGAAGGGAGTGGCCTCAGGGTAATATACTGTAGATATTTATTATATACTGAATGGACTGATCACGCAATTAAGTGTCCGGCGAGGGGAATCAGTGAAGCGCATGGTTTGGGGAAGGGAGTGGTCTGAGGGTAATATACTGTAGATATTTATTATATACTGAATGGACTGAACACGCAGTTAAGTGTCCGGCGAGGGGAATCAGTGAAGCGCATGGTTTGGGGAAGGGAGTGGTCTGAGGGTAATATACTGTAGATATTTATTATATACTGAATGGACTGAACACGCAGTTAAGTGTCCGGCGAGGGGAATCAGTGAAGCGCATGGTTTGGGGAAGGGAGTGGTCTGAGGGTAATATACTGTAGATATTTATTATATACTGAATGGACTGATCACGCAATTAAGTGTCCGGCGAGGGGAATCAGTGAAGCGCATGGTTTGGGGAAGGGAGTGGTCTGAGGGTAATATACTGTAGATATTTATTATATACTGAATGGACTGATCACACAATTAAGTGTCCGGCGAGGGGAATCAGTGAAGCGCATGGTTTGGGGAAGGGAGTGGTCTGAGGGTAATATAATGTAGATATTTATTATATACTGAATGGACTGATCACGCAGTTAAGTGTCCGGCGAGGGGAATCAGTGCAGCGCATGGTTTGGGGAAGGGAGTGGCCTCAGGGTAATATACTGTAGATATTTATTATATACTGAATGGACTGAACACGCAGTTAAGTGTCCGGCGAGGGGAATCAGTGCAGCGCATGGTTTGGGGAAGGGAGTGGCCTCAGGGTAATATACTGTAGATATTTATTATATACTGAATGGACTGAACACGCAGTTAAGTGTCCGGCGAGGGGAATCAGTGAAGCGCATGGTTTGGGGAAGGGAGTGGTCTGAGGGTAATATACTGTAGATATTTATTATATACTGAATGGACTGATCACGCAGTTAAGTGTCCGGCGAGGGGAATCAGTGAAGCGCATGGTTTGGGGAAGGGAGTGGCCTCAGGGTAATATACTGTAGATATTTATTATATACTGAATGGACTGATCACATAGTTAAGTGTCTGGTGAGGGGAATCAGTGCAGCGCATGGTTTGGGGAAGGGAGTGGCCACAGGGTAATATACTGTAGATATTTATTATATACTGAATGGACTGATCACGCAGTTAAGTGTCCGGCGAGGGGAATCAGTGAAGCGCATGGTTTGGGGAAGGGAGTGGCCTCAGGGTAATATACTGTAGATATTTATTATATACTGAATGGACTGATCACATAGTTAAGTGTCTGGCGAGGGGAATCAGTGCAGCGCATGGTTTGGGGAAGGGAGTGGTCTGAGGGTAATATACTGTAGATATTTATTATATACTGAATGGACAGATCACGCAGTTAAGTGTCCGGCGAGGGGAATCAGTGCAGCGCATGGTTTGGGGAAGGGAGGGTAATATACTGTAGATATTTATTATATACTGAATGGACTTATCACGCAGTTAAGTGTCCGGCGAGGGGAATCAGTGCAGCGCATGGTTTGGGGAAGGGAGTGGTCTGAGGGTAATATACTGCAGATATTTATTATATACTGAATGGACTGATCACGCAGTTAAGTGTCCGGCGAGAGGAATCAGTGCAGCGCATGGTTTGGGGAAGGGAGTGGTCTGAGGGTAATATACTGTAGATATTTATTATATACTGAATGGACTTATCACGCAGTTAAGTGTCCGGCGAGGGGAATCAGTGCAGCGCATGGTTTGGGGAAGGGAGTGGTCTGAGGGTAATATACTGTAGATATTTATTATATACTGAATGGACTTATCACGCAGTTAAGTGTCTGGCGAGGGGAATCAGTGCAGCGCATCGTTTGGGGAAGGGAGTGGCCTCAGGGTAATATACTGTAGATATTTATTATATACTGAATGGACTTATCATGCAGTTAAGTGTCCGGCGAGGGGAATCAGTGCAGCGCATGGTTTGGGGAAGGGAGTGGCCTCAGGGTAATATACTGTAGATATTTATTATATACTGAATGGACTTATCACGCAGTTAAGTGTCCGGCGAGGGGAACCAGTGCAGCGCATGGTTTGGGGAAGGGAGTGGCCTCAGGGTAATATACTGTAGATATTTATTATATACTGAATGGACTTATCACGCAGTTAAGTGTCCGGCGAGGGGAATCAGTGCAGCGCATGGTTTGGGGAAGGGAGTGGCCTCAGGGTAATATACTGTAGATATTTATTATATACTGAATGGACTTATCACGCAGTTAAGTGTCCGGCGAGGGGAATCAGTGCAGCGCATGGTTTGGGGAAGGGAGTGGCCTCAGGGTAATATATTGTAGATATTTATTATATACTGAATGGACTTATCACACAGTTAAGTGTCCGGCGAGGGGAATCAGTGCAGCGCATGCTTTGGGGAAGGGAGTGGCCTCAGGGTAATATACTGTAGATATTTATTATATACTGAATGGACTGAACACGCAGTTAAGTGTCCGGCGAGGGGAATCAGTGCAGCGCATGGTTTGGGGAAGGGAGTGGCCTCAGGGTAATATACTGTAGATATTTATTATATACTGAATGGACTTATCACGCAGTTAAGTGTCCGGCGAGGGGAATCAGTGCAGCGCATGGTTTGGGGAAGGGAGTGGTCTGAGGGTAATATACTGCAGATATTTATTATATACTGAATGGACTGATCACGCAGTTAAGTGTCCGGCGAGAGGAATCAGTGCAGCGCATGGTTTGGGGAAGGGAGTGGTCTGGGGGTAATATACTGTAGATATTTATTATATACTGAATGGACTTATCACGCAGTTAAGTGTCCGGCGAGGGGAATCAGTGCAGCGCATGGTTTGGGGAAGGGAGTGGCCTCAGGGTAATATACTGTAGATATTTATTATATACTGAATGGACTTATCACGCAGTTAAGTGTCTGGCGAGGGGAATCAGTGCAGCGCATGGTTTGGGGAAGGGAGTGGCCTCAGGGTAATATACTGTAGATATTTATTATATACTGAATGGACTTATACTGAATGGACTTATCACGCAGTTAAGTGTCCGGCGAGGGGAATCAGTGCAGCGCATGGTTTGGGGAAGGGAGTGGCCTCAGGGTAATATACTGTAGATATTTATTATATACTGAATGGACTTATCACGCAGTTAAGTGTCCGGCGAGGGGAATCAGTGCAGCGCATGGTTTGGGGAAGGGAGTGGCCTCAGGGTAATATGCTGTAGATATTTATTATATACTGAATGGACTTATCACGCAGTTAAGTGTCCGGCGAGGGGAATCAGTGCAGCGCATGCTTTGGGGAAGGGAGTGGCCTCAGGGTAATATACTGTAGATATTTATTATATACTGAATGGACTGAACACGCAGTTAAGTGTCCGGCGAGGGGAATCAGTGCAGCACATGGTTTGGGGAAGGGAGTGGCCTCAGGGTAATATACTGTAGATATTTATTATATACTGAATGGACTGATCACGCAGTTAAGTGTCCGGCGAGGGGAATCAGTGCAGCGCATGGTTTGGGGAATTGAGTGGCCTCAGAGTAATATACTGTAGATATTTATTATATACTGAATGGACTGAACACGCAGTTAAGTGTCCGGTGAGGGGAATCAGTGCAGCGCATGGTTTGGGGAAGGGAGTGGCCTCAGGGTAATATACTGTAGATATTTATTATATACTGAATGGACTGAACACGCAGTTAAGTGTCCGGCGAGGGGAATCAGTGCAGCGCATGGTTTGGGGAAGGGAGTGGCCTCAGGGTAATATACTGTAGATATTTATTATATACTGAATGGACTGAACACGCAGTTAAGTGTCCGGCGAGGGGAATCAGTGAAGCGCATGGTTTGGGGAAGGGAGTGGTCTGAGGGTAATATACTGTAGATATTTATTATATACTGAATGGACTGATCACGCAATTAAGTGTCCGGCGAGGGGAATCAGTGAAGCGCATGGTTTGGGGAAGGGAGTGGTCTGAGGGTAATATAATGTAGATATTTATTATATACTGAATGGACTGAACACGCAGTTAAGTGTCCGGCGAGGGGAATCAGTGCAGCGCATGGTTTGGGGAAGGGAGTGGCCTCAGGGTAATATACTGTAGATATTTATTATATACTGAATGGACTGATCACATAGTTAAGTGTCTGGCGAGGGGAATCAGTGCAGCGCATGGTTTGGGGAAGGGAGTGGCCACAGGGTAATATACTGTAGATATTTATTATATACTGAATGGACTGATCACGCAGTTAAGTGTCCGGCGAGGGGAATCAGTGAAGCGCATGGTTTGGGGAAAGGAGTGGCCTCAGGGTAATATACTGTAGATATTTATTATATACTGAATGGACTGATCACATAGTTAAGTGTCTGGCGAGGGGAATCAGTGCAGCGCATGGTTTGGGGAAGGGAGTGGTCTGAGGGTAATATACTGTAGATATTTATTATATACTGAATGGACAGATCACGCAGTTAAGTGTCCGGCGAGGGGAATCAGTGCAGTGCATGGTTTGGGGAAGGGAGTGGTCTGAGGGTAATATACTGTAGATATTTATTATATACTGAATGGACTTATCACGCAGTTAAGTGTCCGGCGAGGGGAATCAGTGCAGCGCATGGTTTGGGGAAGGGAGTGGTCTGAGGGTAATATACTGTAGATATTTATTATATACTGAATGGACTTATCACGCAGTTAAGTGTCCGGCGAGGGGAATCAGTGCAGCGCATGGTTTGGGGAAGGGAGTGGTCTGAGGGTAATATACTGCAGATATTTATTATATACTGAATGGACTGATCACGCAGTTAAGTGTCCGGCGAGGGGAATCAGTGCAGCGCATGGTTTGGGGAAGGGAGTGTCTGAGGGTAATATACTGTAGATATTTATTATATACTGAATGGACTTATCACGCAGTTAAGTGTCCGGCGAGGGGAATCAGTGCAGCGCATGGTTTGGGGAAGGGAGTGGTCTGAGGGTAATATACTGTAGATATTTATTATATACTGAATGGACTTATCACGCAGTTAAGTGTCTGGCGAGGGGAATCAGTGCAGCGCATGGTTTGGGGAAGGGAGTGGCCTCAGGGTAATATACTGTAGATATTTATTATATACTGAATGGACTTATCACGCAGTTAAGTGTCCGGCGAGGGGAATCAGTGCAGCGCATGGTTTGGGGAAGGGAGTGGCCTCAGGGTAATATACTGTAGATATTTATTATATACTGAATGGACTTATCACGCAGTTAAGTGTCCGGCGAGGGGAACCAGTGCAGCGCATGGTTTGGGGAAGGGAGTGGCCTCAGGGTAATATACTGTAGATATTTATTATATACTGAATGGACTTATCACGCAGTTAAGTGTCCGGCGAGGGGAATCAGTGCAGCGCATGGTTTGGGGAAGGGAGTGGCCTCAGGGTAATATACTGTAGATATTTATTATATACTGAATGGAGTTATCACGCAGTTAAGTGTCCGGCGAGGGGAATCAGTGCAGCGCATGGTTTGGGGAAGGGAGTGGCCTCAGGGTAATATATTGTAGATATTTATTATATACTGAATGGACTTATCACGCAGTTAAGTGTCCGGCGAGGGGAATCAGTGCAGCGCATGGTTTGGGGAAGGGAGTGGCCTCAGGGTAATATACTGTAGATATTTATTATATACTGAATGGACTTATCACGCAGTTAAGTGTCTGGCGAGGGGAATCAGTGCAGCGCATGGTTTGGGGAAGGGAGTGGCCTCAGGGTAATATACTGTAGATATTTATTATATACTGAATGGACTGAACACGCAGTTAAGTGTCCGGCGAGGGGAATCAGTGCAGCGCATGGTTTGGGGAAGGGAGTGGCCTCAGGGTAATATACTGTAGATATTTATTATATACTGAATGGACTGAACACGCAGTTAAGTGTCCGGAAGGGGAATCAGTGCAGCGCATGGTTTGGGGAAGGGAGTGGCCTCAGGGTAATATACTGTAGATATTTATTATATACTGAATGGACTGAACACGCAGTTAAGTGTCCGGCGAGGGGAATCAGTGCAGCGCATGGTTTGGGGAAGGGAGTGGCCTCAGGGTAATATACTGTAGATATTTATTATATACTGAATGGACTGAGCACGCAGTTAAGTGTCCGGCGAGGGGAATCAGTGAAGCGCATGGTTTGGGGAAGGGAGTGGTCTGAGGGTAATATACTGTAGATATTTATTATATACTGAATGGACTGATCACGCAGTTAAGTGTCCGGCGAGGGGAATCAGTGAAGCGCATGGTTTGGGGAACGGAGTGGCCTCAGGGTAATATACTGTAGATATTTATTATATACTGAATGGACTGATCACATAGTTAAGTGTCTGGCGAGGGGAATCAGTGCAGCGCATGGTTTGGGGAAGGGAGTGGCCACAGGGTAATATACTGTAGATATTTATTATATACTGAATGGACTGATCACGCAGTTAAGTGTCTGGCGAGGGGAATCAGTGCAGCGCATGGTTTGGGGAAGGGAGTGGTCTGAGGGTAATATACTGTAGATATTTATTATATACTGAATGGACAGATCACGCAGTTAAGTGTCCGGCGAGGGGAATCAGTGCAGCGCATGGTTTGGGGAAGGGAGTGGCCTCAGGGTAATATACTGTAGATATTTATAATATACTGAATGGACTTATCACGCAGTTAAGTGTCCGGCGAGGGGAATCAGTGCAGCGCATGGTTTGGGGAAGGGAGTGGTCTGAGGGTAATATACTGTAGATATTTATTATATACTGAATGGACTGATCACGCAGTTAAGTGTCCGGCGAGGGGAATCAGTGCAGCGCATGGTTTGGGGAAGGGAGTGGTCTGAGGGTAATATACTGTAGATATTTATTATATACTGAATGGACTTATCACGCAGTTAAGTGTCCGGCGAGGGGAATCAGTGCAGCGCATGGTTTGGGGAAGGGAGTGGTCTGAGGGTAATATACTGTAGATATTTATTATATACTGAATGGACTTATCACGCAGTTAAGTGTCTGGCGAGGGGAATCAGTGCAGCGCATGGTTTGGGGAAGGGAGTGGCCTCAGGGTAATATACTGTAGATATTTATTATATACTGAATGGACTTATCACGCAGTTAAGTGTCCGGCGAGGGGAATCAGTGCAGCGCATGCTTTGGGGAAGGGAGTGGCCTCAGGGTAATATACTGTAGATATTTATTATATACTGAATGGACTGAACACGCAGTTAAGTGTCCGGCGAGGGGAATCAGTGCAGCACATGGTTTGGGGAAGGGAGTGGCCTCAGGGTAATATACTGTAGATATTTATTATATACTGAATGGACTGATCACGCAGTTAAGTGTCCGGCGAGGGGAATCAGTGCAGCGCATGGTTTGGGGAATTGAGTGGCCTCAGAGTAATATACTGTAGATATTTATTATATACTGAATGGACTGAACACGCAGTTAAGTGTCCGGTGAGGGGAATCAGTGCAGCGCATGGTTTGGGGAAGGGAGTGGCCTCAGGGTAATATACTGTAGATATTTATTATATACTGAATGGACTGAACACGCAGTTAAGTGTCCGGCGAGGGGAATCAGTGCAGCGCATGGTTTGGGGAAGGGAGTGGCCTCAGGGTAATATACTGTAGATATTTATTATATACTGAATGGACTGAACACGCAGTTAAGTGTCCGGCGAGGGGAATCAGTGAAGCGCATGGTTTGGGGAAGGGAGTGGTCTGAGGGTAATATACTGTAGATATTTATTATATACTGAATGGACTGATCACGCAATTAAGTGTCCGGCGAGGGGAATCAGTGAAGCGCATGGTTTGGGGAAGGGAGTGGTCTGAGGGTAATATAATGTAGATATTTATTATATACTGAATGGACTGAACACGCAGTTAAGTGTCCGGCGAGGGGAATCAGTGCAGCGCATGGTTTGGGGAAGGGAGTGGCCTCAGGGTAATATACTGTAGATATTTATTATATACTGAATGGACTGATCACATAGTTAAGTGTCTGGCGAGGGGAATCAGTGCAGCGCATGGTTTGGGGAAGGGAGTGGCCACAGGGTAATATACTGTAGATATTTATTATATACTGAATGGACTGATCACGCAGTTAAGTGTCCGGCGAGGGGAATCAGTGAAGCGCATGGTTTGGGGAAAGGAGTGGCCTCAGGGTAATATACTGTAGATATTTATTATATACTGAATGGACTGATCACATAGTTAAGTGTCTGGCGAGGGGAATCAGTGCAGCGCATGGTTTGGGGAAGGGAGTGGTCTGAGGGTAATATACTGTAGATATTTATTATATACTGAATGGACAGATCACGCAGTTAAGTGTCCGGCGAGGGGAATCAGTGCAGTGCATGGTTTGGGGAAGGGAGTGGTCTGAGGGTAATATACTGTAGATATTTATTATATACTGAATGGACTTATCACGCAGTTAAGTGTCCGGCGAGGGGAATCAGTGCAGCGCATGGTTTGGGGAAGGGAGTGGTCTGAGGGTAATATACTGTAGATATTTATTATATACTGAATGGACTTATCACGCAGTTAAGTGTCCGGCGAGGGGAATCAGTGCAGCGCATGGTTTGGGGAAGGGAGTGGTCTGAGGGTAATATACTGCAGATATTTATTATATACTGAATGGACTGATCACGCAGTTAAGTGTCCGGCGAGGGGAATCAGTGCAGCGCATGGTTTGGGGAAGGGAGTGTCTGAGGGTAATATACTGTAGATATTTATTATATACTGAATGGACTTATCACGCAGTTAAGTGTCCGGCGAGGGGAATCAGTGCAGCGCATGGTTTGGGGAAGGGAGTGGTCTGAGGGTAATATACTGTAGATATTTATTATATACTGAATGGACTTATCACGCAGTTAAGTGTCTGGCGAGGGGAATCAGTGCAGCGCATGGTTTGGGGAAGGGAGTGGCCTCAGGGTAATATACTGTAGATATTTATTATATACTGAATGGACTTATCACGCAGTTAAGTGTCCGGCGAGGGGAATCAGTGCAGCGCATGGTTTGGGGAAGGGAGTGGCCTCAGGGTAATATACTGTAGATATTTATTATATACTGAATGGACTTATCACGCAGTTAAGTGTCCGGCGAGGGGAACCAGTGCAGCGCATGGTTTGGGGAAGGGAGTGGCCTCAGGGTAATATACTGTAGATATTTATTATATACTGAATGGACTTATCACGCAGTTAAGTGTCCGGCGAGGGGAATCAGTGCAGCGCATGGTTTGGGGAAGGGAGTGGCCTCAGGGTAATATACTGTAGATATTTATTATATACTGAATGGAGTTATCACGCAGTTAAGTGTCCGGCGAGGGGAATCAGTGCAGCGCATGGTTTGGGGAAGGGAGTGGCCTCAGGGTAATATATTGTAGATATTTATTATATACTGAATGGACTTATCACGCAGTTAAGTGTCCGGCGAGGGGAATCAGTGCAGCGCATGGTTTGGGGAAGGGAGTGGCCTCAGGGTAATATACTGTAGATATTTATTATATACTGAATGGACTTATCACGCAGTTAAGTGTCTGGCGAGGGGAATCAGTGCAGCGCATGGTTTGGGGAAGGGAGTGGCCTCAGGGTAATATACTGTAGATATTTATTATATACTGAATGGACTGAACACGCAGTTAAGTGTCCGGCGAGGGGAATCAGTGCAGCGCATGGTTTGGGGAAGGGAGTGGCCTCAGGGTAATATACTGTACATATTTATTATATACTGAATGGACTGAACACGCAGTTAAGTGTCCGGAAGGGGAATCAGTGCAGCGCATGGTTTGGGGAAGGGAGTGGCCTCAGGGTAATATACTGTAGATATTTATTATATACTGAATGGACTGAACACGCAGTTAAGTGTCCGGCGAGGGGAATCAGTGCAGCGCATGGTTTGGGGAAGGGAGTGGCCTCAGAGTAATATACTGTAGATATTTATTATATACTGAATGGACTGAGCACGCAGTTAAGTGTCCGGCGAGGGGAATCAGTGAAGCGCATGGTTTGGGGAAGGGAGTGGTCTGAGGGTAATATACTGTAGATATTTATTATATACTGAATGGACTGATCACGCAGTTAAGTGTCCGGCGAGGGGAATCAGTGAAGCGCATGGTTTGGGGAACGGAGTGGCCTCAGGGTAATATACTGTAGATATTTATTATATACTGAATGGACTGATCACATAGTTAAGTGTCTGGCGAGGGGAATCAGTGCAGCGCATGGTTTGGGGAAGGGAGTGGCCACAGGGTAATATACTGTAGATATTTATTATATACTGAATGGACTGATCACGCAGTTAAGTGTCTGGCGAGGGGAATCAGTGCAGCGCATGGTTTGGGGAAGGGAGTGGTCTGAGGGTAATATACTGTAGATATTTATTATATACTGAATGGACAGATCACGCAGTTAAGTGTCCGGCGAGGGGAATCAGTGCAGCGCATGGTTTGGGGAAGGGAGTGGCCTCAGGGTAATATACTGTAGATATTTATAATATACTGAATGGACTTATCACGCAGTTAAGTGTCCGGCGAGGGGAATCAGTGCAGCGCATGGTTTGGGGAAGGGAGTGGTCTGAGGGTAATATACTGTAGATATTTATTATATACTGAATGGACTGATCACGCAGTTAAGTGTCCGGCGAGGGGAATCAGTGCAGCGCATGGTTTGGGGAAGGGAGTGGTCTGAGGGTAATATACTGTAGATATTTATTATATACTGAATGGACTTATCACGCAGTTAAGTGTCCGGCGAGGGGAATCAGTGCAGCGCATGGTTTGGGGAAGGGAGTGGTCTGAGGGTAATATACTGTAGATATTTATTATATACTGAATGGACTTATCACGCAGTTAAGTGTCTGCCGAGGGGAATCAGTGCAGCGCATGGTTTGGGGAAGGGAGTGGCCTCAGGGTAATATACTGTAGATATTTATTATATACTGAATGGACTTATCACGCAGTTAAGTGTCCGGCGAGGGGAATCAGTGCAGCGCATGGTTTGGGGAAGGGAGTGGCCTCAGGGTAATATACTGTAGATATTTATTATATACTGAATGGACTTATCACGCAGTTAAGTGTCCGGCGAGGGGAACCAGTGCAGCGCATGGTTTGGGGAAGGGAGTGGCCTCAGGGTAATATACTGTAGATATTTATTATATACTGAATGGACTTATCACGCAGTTAAGTGTCCGGCGAGGGGAATCAGTGCAGCGCATGGTTTGGGGAAGGGAGTGGCCTCAGGGTAATATACTGTAGATATTTATTATATACTGAATGGAGTTATCACGCAGTTAAGTGTCCGGCGAGGGGAATCAGTGCAGCGCATGGTTTGGGGAAGGGAGTGGCCTCAGGGTAATATATTGTACATATTTATTATATACTGAATGGACTTATCACGCAGTTAAGTGTCCGGCGAGGGGAATCAGTGCAGCGCATGGTTTGGGGAAGGGAGTGGCCTCAGGGTAATATACTGTAGATATGTATTATATACTGAATGGACTTATCACGCAGTTAAGTGTCTGGCGAGGGGAATCAGTGCAGCGCATGGTTTGGGGAAGGGAGTGGCCTCAGGGTAATATACTGTAGATATTTATTATATACTGAATGGACTGAACACGCAGTTAAGTGTCCGGCGAGGGGAATCAGTGCAGCGCATGGTTTGGGGAAGGGAGTGGCCTCAGGGTAATATACTGTAGATATTTATTATATACTGAATGGACTGAACACGCAGTTAAGTGTCCGGAAGGGGAATCAGTGCAGCGCATGGTTTGGGGAAGGGAGTGGCCTCAGGGTAATATACTGTAGATATTTATTATATACTGAATGGACTGAACACGCAGTTAAGTGTCCGGCGAGGGGAATCAGTGCAGCGCATGGTTTGGGGAAGGGAGTGGCCTCAGGGTAATATACTGTAGATATTTATTATATACTGAATGGACTGAACACGCAGTTAAGTGTCCGGCGAGGGGAATCAGTGAAGCGCATGGTTTGGGGAAGGGAGTGGTCTGAGGGTAATATAATGTAGATATTTATTATATACTGAATGGACTGATCACGCAGTTAAGTGTCCGGCGAGGGGAATCAGTGCAGCGCATGGTTTGGGGAAGGGAGTGGCCTCAGGGTAATATACTGTAGATATTTATTATATACTGAATGGACTGAACACGCAGTTAAGTGTCCGGCGAGGGGAATCAGTGAAGCGCATGGTTTGGGGAAGGGAGTGGTCTGAGGGTAATATACTGTAGATATTTATTATATACTGAATGGACTGATCACGCAGTTAAGTGTCCGGCGAGGGGAATCAGTGAAGCGCATGGTTTGGGGAACCGAGTGGCTTCAGGGTAATATACTGTAGATATTTATTATATACTGAATGGACTGATCACATAGTTAAGTGTCTGGCGAGGGGAATCAGTGCAGCGCATGGTTTGGGGAAGGGAGTGGCCACAGGGTAATATACTGTAGATATTTATTATATACTGAATGGACTGATCACGCAGTTAAGTGTCTGGCGAGGGGAATCAGTGCAGCGCATGGTTTGGGGAAGGGAGTGGTCTGAGGGTAATATACTGTAGATATTTATTATATACTGAATGGACAGATCACGCAGTTAAGTGTCCGGCGAGGGGAATCAGTGCAGCGCATGGTTTGGGGAAGGGAGTGGCCTCAGGGTAATATACTGTAGATATTTATTATATACTGAATGGACTTATCACGCAGTTAAGTGTCCGGCGAGGGGAATCAGTGCAGCGCATGGTTTGGGGAAGGGAGTGGTCTGAGGGTAATATACTGCAGATATTTATTATATACTGAATGGACTGATCACGCAGTTAAGTGTCCGGCGAGGGGAATCAGTGCAGCGCATGGTTTGGGGAAGGGAGTGGTCTGAGGGTAATATACTGTAGATATTTATTATATACTGAATGGACTGATCACGCAGTTAAGTGTCCGGCGAGGGGAATCAGTGAAGCGCATGGTTTGGGGAAGGGAGTGGTCTGAGGGTAATATACTGTAGATATTTATTATATACTGAATGGACTTATCACGCAGTTAAGTGTCCGGCGAGGGGAATCAGTGCAGGGCATGGTTTGGGGAAGGGAGTGGTCTGAGGGTAATATACTGTAGATATTTATTAGATACTGAATGGACTGATCACGCAGTTAAGTGTCCGGCCAGGGGAATCAGTGAAGCGCATGGTTTGGGGAAGGGAGTGGTCTGAAGGTAATATACTGTAGATATTTATTATATACTGAATGGACTTAGCACGCAGTTAAGTGTCCGGCAAGGGGAATCAGTGCAGCGCATGGTTTGGGGAAGGGAGTGGTCTGAGGGTAATATACTGTAAATATTTATGATATACTGAATGGACTTATCACGCAGTTAAGTGTCCGGCGAGGGGAATCAGTGCAGGGCATGGTTTGGGGAAGGGAGTGGTCTGAGGGTAATATACTGTAGATATTTATTATATACTGAATGGACTTATCACGCAGTTAAGTGTCCGGCGAGGGGAATCAGTGCAGCGCATGGTTTGGGGAAGGGAGTGGTCTGAGGGTAATATACTGTAGATATTTATTATATACTGAATGGACTTATCACGCAGTTAAGTGTCCGGCCAGGGGAATCAGTGCAGCGCATAGTTTGGGGGAAGGGAGTGGTCTGAGGGTAATATACTGCAGATATTTATTATATACTGAATGGACTGATCACGCAGTTAAGTGTTCGGCGAGGGGAATCAGTGCAGCGCATGGTTTGGGGAAGGGAGTGGTCTGAGGGTAATATACTGTAGATATTTATTATATACTGAGTGGACTGATCACGCAGTTAAGTGTCCGGCGAGGGGAATCAGTGCAGCGCATGGTTTGGGGAAGGGAGTGGTCTGAGGGTAATATACTGTAGATATTTATTATATACTGAGTGGACTGATCACGCAGTTAAGTGTCCGGAAGGGGAATCAGTGCAGCGCATGGTTTGGGGAAGGGAGTGGCCTCAGGGTAATATACTGTAGATATTTATTATATACTGAATGGACTGAACACGCAGTTAAGTGTCCGGCGAGGGGAATCAGTGCAGCGCATGGTTTGGGGAAGGGAGTGGCCTCAGGGTAATATACTGTAGATATTTATTATATACTGAATGGACTGAGCACGCAGTTAAGTGTCCGGCGAGGGGAATCAGTGAAGCGCATGGTTTGGGGAAGGGAGTGGTCTGAGGGTAATATACTGTAGATATTTATTATATACTGAATGGACTGATCACGCAGTTAAGTGTCCGGCGAGGGGAATCAGTGAAGCGCATGGTTTGGGGAACGGAGTGGCCTCAGGGTAATATACTGTAGATATTTATTATATACTGAATGGACTGATCACATAGTTAAGTGTCTGGCGAGGGGAATCAGTGCAGCGCATGGTTTGGGGAAGGGAGTGGCCACAGGGTAATATACTGTAGATATTTATTATATACTGAATGGACTGATCACGCAGTTAAGTGTCTGGCGAGGGGAATCAGTGCAGCGCATGGTTTGGGGAAGGGAGTGGTCTGAGGGTAATATACTGTAGATATTTATTATATACTGAATGGACAGATCACGCAGTTAAGTGTCCGGCGAGGGGAATCAGTGCAGCGCATGGTTTGGGGAAGGGAGTGGCCTCAGGGTAATATACTGTAGATATTTATAATATACTGAATGGACTTATCACGCAGTTAAGTGTCCGGCGAGGGGAATCAGTGCAGCGCATGGTTTGGGGAAGGGAGTGGTCTGAGGGTAATATACTGTAGATATTTATTATATACTGAATGGACTGATCACGCAGTTAAGTGTCCGGCGAGGGGAATCAGTGCAGCGCATGGTTTGGGGAAGGGAGTGGTCTGAGGGTAATATACTGTAGATATTTATTATATACTGAATGGACTTATCACGCAGTTAAGTGTCCGGCGAGGGGAATCAGTGCAGCGCATGGTTTGGGGAAGGGAGTGGTCTGAGGGTAATATACTGTAGATATTTATTATATACTGAATGGACTTATCACGCAGTTAAGTGTCTGCCGAGGGGAATCAGTGCAGCGCATGGTTTGGGGAAGGGAGTGGCCTCAGGGTAATATACTGTAGATATTTATTATATACTGAATGGACTTATCACGCAGTTAAGTGTCCGGCGAGGGGAATCAGTGCAGCGCATGGTTTGGGGAAGGGAGTGGCCTCAGGGTAATATACTGTAGATATTTATTATATACTGAATGGACTTATCACGCAGTTAAGTGTCCGGCGAGGGGAACCAGTGCAGCGCATGGTTTGGGGAAGGGAGTGGCCTCAGGGTAATATACTGTAGATATTTATTATATACTGAATGGACTTATCACGCAGTTAAGTGTCCGGCGAGGGGAATCAGTGCAGCGCATGGTTTGGGGAAGGGAGTGGCCTCAGGGTAATATACTGTAGATATTTATTATATACTGAATGGAGTTATCACGCAGTTAAGTGTCCGGCGAGGGGAATCAGTGCAGCGCATGGTTTGGGGAAGGGAGTGGCCTCAGGGTAATATATTGTACATATTTATTATATACTGAATGGACTTATCACACAGTTAAGTGTCCGGCGAGGGGAATCAGTGCAGCGCATGGTTTGGGGAAGGGAGTGGCCTCAGGGTAATATACTGTAGATATGTATTATATACTGAATGGACTTATCACGCAGTTAAGTGTCTGGCGAGGGGAATCAGTGCAGCGCATGGTTTGGGGAAGGGAGTGGCCTCAGGGTAATATACTGTAGATATTTATTATATACTGAATGGACTGAACACGCAGTTAAGTGTCCGGCGAGGGGAATCAGTGCAGCGCATGGTTTGGGGAAGGGAGTGGCCTCAGGGTAATATACTGTAGATATTTATTATATACTGAATGGACTGAACACGCAGTTAAGTGTCCGGAAGGGGAATCAGTGCAGCGCATGGTTTGGGGAAGGGAGTGGCCTCAGGGTAATATACTGTAGATATTTATTATATACTGAATGGACTGAACACGCAGTTAAGTGTCCGGCGAGGGGAATCAGTGCAGCGCATGGTTTGGGGAAGGGAGTGGCCTCAGGGTAATATACTGTAGATATTTATTATATACTGAATGGACTGAACACGCAGTTAAGTGTCCGGCGAGGGGAATCAGTGAAGCGCATGGTTTGGGGAAGGGAGTGGTCTGAGGGTAATATAATGTAGATATTTATTATATACTGAATGGACTGATCACGCAGTTAAGTGTCCGGCGAGGGGAATCAGTGCAGCGCATGGTTTGGGGAAGGGAGTGGCCTCAGGGTAATATACTGTAGATATTTATTATATACTGAATGGACTGAACACGCAGTTAAGTGTCCGGCGAGGGGAATCAGTGAAGCGCATGGTTTGGGGAAGGGAGTGGTCTGAGGGTAATATACTGTAGATATTTATTATATACTGAATGGACTGATCACGCAGTTAAGTGTCCGGCGAGGGGAATCAGTGAAGCGCATGGTTTGGGGAACCGAGTGGCTTCAGGGTAATATACTGTAGATATTTATTATATACTGAATGGACTGATCACATAGTTAAGTGTCTGGCGAGGGGAATCAGTGCAGCGCATGGTTTGGGGAAGGGAGTGGCCACAGGGTAATATACTGTAGATATTTATTATATACTGAATGGACTGATCACGCAGTTAAGTGTCTGGCGAGGGGAATCAGTGCAGCGCATGGTTTGGGGAAGGGAGTGGTCTGAGGGTAATATACTGTAGATATTTATTATATACTGAATGGACAGATCACGCAGTTAAGTGTCCGGCGAGGGGAATCAGTGCAGCGCATGGTTTGGGGAAGGGAGTGGCCTCAGGGTAATATACTGTAGATATTTATTATATACTGAATGGACTTATCACGCAGTTAAGTGTCCGGCGAGGGGAATCAGTGCAGCGCATGGTTTGGGGAAGGGAGTGGTCTGAGGGTAATATACTGCAGATATTTATTATATACTGAATGGACTGATCACGCAGTTAAGTGTCCGGCGAGGGGAATCAGTGCAGCGCATGGTTTGGGGAAGGGAGTGGTCTGAGGGTAATATACTGTAGATATTTATTATATACTGAATGGACTGATCACGCAGTTAAGTGTCCGGCGAGGGGAATCAGTGAAGCGCATGGTTTGGGGAAGGGAGTGGTCTGAGGGTAATATACTGTAGATATTTATTATATACTGAATGGACTTATCACGCAGTTAAGTGTCCGGCGAGGGGAATCAGTGCAGGGCATGGTTTGGGGAAGGGAGTGGTCTGAGGGTAATATACTGTAGATATTTATTAGATACTGAATGGACTGATCACGCAGTTAAGTGTCCGGCCAGGGGAATCAGTGAAGCGCATGGTTTGGGGAAGGGAGTGGTCTGAAGGTAATATACTGTAGATATTTATTATATACTGAATGGACTTAGCACGCAGTTAAGTGTCCGGCAAGGGGAATCAGTGCAGCGCATGGTTTGGGGAAGGGAGTGGTCTGAGGGTAATATACTGTAAATATTTATGATATACTGAATGGACTTATCACGCAGTTAAGTGTCCGGCGAGGGGAATCAGTGCAGGGCATGGTTTGGGGAAGGGAGTGGTCTGAGGGTAATATACTGTAGATATTTATTATATACTGAATGGACTTATCACGCAGTTAAGTGTCCGGCGAGGGGAATCAGTGCAGCGCATGGTTTGGGGAAGGGAGTGGTCTGAGGGTAATATACTGTAGATATTTATTATATACTGAATGGACTTATCACGCAGTTAAGTGTCCGGCCAGGGGAATCAGTGCAGCGCATAGTTTGGGGGAAGGGAGTGGTCTGAGGGTAATATACTGCAGATATTTATTATATACTGAATGGACTGATCACGCAGTTAAGTGTTCGGCGAGGGGAATCAGTGCAGCGCATGGTTTGGGGAAGGGAGTGGTCTGAGGGTAATATACTGTAGATATTTATTATATACTGAGTGGACTGATCACGCAGTTAAGTGTCCGGCGAGGGGAATCAGTGCAGCGCATGGTTTGGGGAAGGGAGTGGTCTGAGGGTAATATACTGTAGATATTTATTATATACTGAGTGGACTGATCACGCAGTTAAGTGTCCGGCGAGGGGAATCAGTGCAGCGCATGGTTTGGGGAAGGGAGTGGCCTGAGGGTAATATACTGTAGATATTTATTATATACTGAATGGACTGATCACGCAGTTAAGTGTCCGGCCAGGGGAATCAGTGCAGCGCATGGTTTGTGGAAGGGAGTGGCCTGAGGGTAATATACTGTAGATATTTATTATATTCTGAGTGGATTGAACATGCAGTTAAGTGTCTGGCAAGGGGAATCAGTGCAGCGCATGGTTTGGGGAAGGGAGTGGTCTGAGGGTAATATACTGTAGATATTTATTATATACTGAATGGACTGATCATGCAGTTAAGTGTCCGGCAAGGGGAATCAGTGCAGCGCATGGTTTGGGGAAGGGAGTGGCCTGAGGGTAATATACTGTAGATATTTATTATATACTGAATGGACTGATCACGCAGTTAAGTGTCCGGCGAGGGGAATCAGTGCAGCGCATGGTTTGGGGAAGGGAGTGGCCTGAGGGTAATATACTGTAGATATTTATTATATACTGAATGGACTGATCACGCAGTTAAGTGTCCGGCCAGGGGAATCAGTGCAGCGCATGGTTTGTGGAAGGGAGTGGCCTGAGGGTAATATACTGTAGATATTTATTATATTCTGAGTGGATTGAACACGCAGTTAAGTGTCTGGCAAGGGGAATCAGTGCAGCGCATGGTTTGGGGAAGGGAGTGGTCTGAGGGTAATATACTGTAGATATTTATTATATACTGAATGGACTGATCACGCAGTTAAGTGTCCGGCGAGGGGAATCAGTGCAGCGCATGGTTTGGGGAAGGGAGTGGTCGGAGGGTAATATACTGTAGATATTGATTATATTCTGAGTGGACTGAACACGCAGTTAAGTGTCCGGCCAGGGGAATCAGTGCAGCGCATAGTTTGGGGGAAGGGAGTGGTCGGAGGGTAATATACTGCAGATATTTATTATATACTGAATGGACTGATCACGCAGTTAAGTGTCCGGCGAGGGGAATCAGTGCAGCGCATGGTTTGGGGAAGGGAGTGGTCTGAGGGTAATATACTGTAGATATTTATTATATACTGAGTGGACTGATCACGCAGTTAAGTGTCCGGCGAGGGGAATCAGTGCAGCGCATGGTTTGGGGAAGGGAGTGGTCTGAGGGTAATATACTGTAGATATTTATTATATACTGAATGGACTTATCACGCAGTTAAGTGTCCGGCCAGGGGAATCAGTGCAGCGCATGGTTTGGGGAAGGGAGTGGCCTGAGGGAAATATACTGTAGATATTTATTATATACTGAATGGACTGATCACGCAGTTAAGTGTCCGGCCAGGGGAATCAGTGCAGCGCATGGTTTGGGGAAGGGAGTGGCCTGAGGGAAATATACTGTAGATATTTATTATATACTGAATGGACTGATCACGCAGTTAAGTGTCCGGCGAGGGGAATCAGTGCAGCGCATGGTTTGGGGAAGGGAGTGTCTGAGGGTAATATACTGTAGATATTTATTATATACTGAATGGACTTATCACGCAGTTAAGTGTCCGGCGAGGGGAATCAGTGCAGCGCATGGTTTGGGGAAGGGAGTGGTCTGAGGGTAATATACTGTAGATATTTATTATATACTGAATGGACTTATCACGCAGTTAAGTGTCTGGAGAGGGGAATCAGTGCAGCGCATGGTTTGGGGAAGGGAGTGGCCTCAGGGTAATATACTGTAGATATTTATTATATACTGAATGGACTTATCACGCAGTTAAGTGTCCGGCGAGGGGAATCAGTGCAGCGCATGGTTTGGGGAAGGGAGTGGCCTCAGGGTAATATACTGTAGATATTTATTATATACTGAATGGACTTATCACGCAGTTAAGTGTCCGGCGAGGGGAACCAGTGCAGCGCATGGTTTGGGGAAGGGAGTGGCCTCAGGGTAATATACTGTAGATATTTATTATATACTGAATGGACTTATCACGCAGTTAAGTGTCCGGCGAGGGGAATCAGTGCAGCGCATGGTTTGGGGAAGGGAGTGGCCTCAGGGTAATATACTGTAGATATTTATTATATACTGAATGGAGTTATCACGCAGTTAAGTGTCCGGCGAGGGGAATCAGTGCAGCGCATGGTTTGGGGAAGGGAGTGGCCTCAGGGTAATATATTGTAGATATTTATTATATACTGAATGGACTTATCACGCAGTTAAGTGTCCGGCGAGGGGAATCAGTGCAGCGCATGGTTTGGGGAAGGGAGTGGCCTCAGGGTAATATACTGTAGATATTTATTATATACTGAATGGACTTATCACGCAGTTAAGTGTCTGGCGAGGGGAATCAGTGCAGCGCATGGTTTGGGGAAGGGAGTGGCCTCAGGGTAATATACTGTAGATATTTATTATATACTGAATGGACTGAACACGCAGTTAAGTGTCCGGCGAGGGGAATCAGTGCAGCGCATGGTTTGGGGAAGGGAGTGGCCTCAGGGTAATATACTGTAGATATTTATTATATACTGAATGGACTGAACACGCAGTTAAGTGTCCGGAAGGGGAATCAGTGCAGCGCATGGTTTGGGGAAGGGAGTGGCCTCAGGGTAATATACTGTAGATATTTATTATATACTGAATGGACTGAACACGCAGTTAAGTGTCCGGCGAGGGGAATCAGTGCAGCGCATGGTTTGGGGAAGGGAGTGGCCTCAGGGTAATATACTGTAGATATTTATTATATACTGAATGGACTGAGCACGCAGTTAAGTGTCCGGCGAGGGGAATCAGTGAAGCGCATGGTTTGGGGAAGGGAGTGGTCTGAGGGTAATATACTGTAGATATTTATTATATACTGAATGGACTGATCACGCAGTTAAGTGTCCGGCGAGGGGAATCAGTGAAGCGCATGGTTTGGGGAAGGGAGTGGCCTCAGGGTAATATACTGTAGATATTTATTATATACTGAATGGACTGAGCACGCAGTTAAGTGTCCGGCGAGGGGAATCAGTGAAGCGCATGGTTTGGGGAAGGGAGTGGCCACAGGGTAATATACTGTAGATATTTATTATATACTGAATGGACTGATCACGCAGTTAAGTGTCCGGCGAGGGGAATCAGTGAAGCGCATGGTTTGGGGAACGGAGTGGCCTCAGGGTAATATACTGTAGATATTTATTATATACTGAATGGACTGATCACATAGTTAAGTGTCTGGCGAGGGGAATCAGTGCAGCGCATGGTTTGGGGAAGGGAGTGGCCACAGGGTAATATACTGTAGATATTTATTATATACTGAATGGACTGATCACGCAGTTAAGTGTCTGGCGAGGGGAATCAGTGCAGCGCATGGTTTGGGGAAGGGAGTGGTCTGAGGGTAATATACTGTAGATATTTATTATATACTGAATGGACAGATCACGCAGTTAAGTGTCCGGCGAGGGGAATCAGTGCAGCGCATGGTTTGGGGAAGGGAGTGGCCTCAGGGTAATATACTGTAGATATTTATTATATACTGAATGGACTTATCACGCAGTTAAGTGTCCGGCGAGGGGAATCAGTGCAGCGCATGGTTTGGGGAAGGGAGTGGTCTGAGGGTAATATACTGTAGATATTTATTATATACTGAATGGACTGATCACGCAGTTAAGTGTCCGGCGAGGGGAATCAGTGCAGCGCATGGTTTGGGGAAGGGAGTGGTCTGAGGGTAATATACTGTAGATATTTATTATATACTGAATGGACTTATCACGCAGTTAAGTGTCCGGCGAGGGGAATCAGTGCAGCGCATGGTTTGGGGAAGGGAGTGGTCTGAGGGTAATATACTGTAGATATTTATTATATACTGAATGGACTTATCACGCAGTTAAGTGTCTGGCGAGGGGAATCAGTGCAGCGCATGGTTTGGGGAAGGGAGTGGCCTCAGGGTAATATACTGTAGATATTTATTATATACTGAATGGACTTATCACGCAGTTAAGTGTCCGGCGAGGGGAATCAGTGCAGCGCATGGTTTGGGGAAGGGAGTGGCCTCAGGGTAATATACTGTAGATATTTATTATATACTGAATGGACTTATCACGCAGTTAAGTGTCCGGCGAGGGGAACCAGTGCAGCGCATGGTTTGGGGAAGGGAGTGGCCTCAGGGTAATATACTGTAGATATTTATTATATACTGAATGGACTTATCACGCAGTTAAGTGTCCGGCGAGGGGAATCAGTGCAGCGCATGGTTTGGGGAAGGGAGTGGCCTCAGGGTAATATACTGTAGATATTTATTATATACTGAATGGAGTTATCACGCAGTTAAGTGTCCGGCGAGGGGAATCAGTGCAGCGCATGGTTTGGGGAAGGGAGTGGCCTCAGGGTAATATATTGTAGATATTTATTATATACTGAATGGACTTATCACGCAGTTAAGTGTCCGGCGAGGGGAATCAGTGCAGCGCATGGTTTGGGGAAGGGAGTGGCCTCAGGGTAATATACTGTAGATATGTATTATATACTGAATGGACTTATCACGCAGTTAAGTGTCTGGCGAGGGGAATCAGTGCAGCGCATGGTTTGGGGAAGGGAGTGGCCTCAGGGTAATATACTGTAGATATTTATTATATACTGAATGGACTGAACACGCAGTTAAGTGTCCGGAGAGGGGAATCAGTGCAGCGCATGGTTTGGGGAAGGGAGTGGCCTCAGGGTAATATACTGTAGATATTTATTATATACTGAATGGACTGAACACGCAGTTAAGTGTCCGGAAGGGGAATCAGTGCAGCGCATGGTTTGGGGAAGGGAGTGGCCTCAGGGTAATATACTGTAGATATTTATTATATACTGAATGGACTGAACACGCAGTTAAGTGTCCGGCGAGGGGAATCAGTGCAGCGCATGGTTTGGGGAAGGGAGTGGCCTCAGGGTAATATACTGTAGATATTTATTATATACTGAATGGACTGAACACGCAGTTAAGTGTCCGGCGAGGGGAATCAGTGAAGCGCATGGTTTGGGGAAGGGAGTGGTCTGAGGGTAATATAATGTAGATATTTATTATATACTGAATGGACTGATCACGCAGTTAAGTGTCCGGCGAGGGGAATCAGTGCAGCGCATGGTTTGGGGAAGGGAGTGGCCTCAGGGTAATATACTGTAGATATTTATTATATACTGAATGGACCGAACACGCAGTTAAGTGTCCGGCGAGGGGAATCAGTGCAGCGCATGGTTTGGGGAAGGGAGTGGCCTCAGGGTAATATACTGTAGATATTTATTATATACTGAATGGACTGAACACGCAGTTAAGTGTCCGGCGAGGGGAATCAGTGAAGCGCATGGTTTGGGGAAGGGAGTGGTCTGAGGGTAATATACTGTAGATATTTATTATATACTGAATGGACTGATCACGCAGTTAAGTGTCCGGCGAGGGGAATCAGTGAAGCGCATGGTTTGGGGAACGGAGTGGCTTCAGGGTAATATACTGTAGATATTTATTATATACTGAATGGACTGATCACATAGTTAAGTGTCTGGCGAGGGGAATCAGTGCAGCGCATGGTTTGGGGAAGGGAGTGGCCACAGGGTAATATACTGTAGATATTTATTATATACTGAATGGACTGATCACGCAGTTAAGTGTCTGGCGAGGGGAATCAGTGCAGCGCATGGTTTGGGGAAGGGAGTGGTCTGAGGGTAATATACTGTAGATATTTATTATATACTGAATGGACAGATCACGCAGTTAAGTGTCCGGCGAGGGGAATCAGTGCAGCGCATGGTTTGGGGAAGGGAGTGGCCTCAGGGTAATATACTGTAGATATTTATTATATACTGAATGGACTTATCACGCAGTTAAGTGTCCGGCGAGGGGAATCAGTGCAGCGCATGGTTTGGGGAAGGGAGTGGTCTGAGGGTAATATACTGCAGATATTTATTATATACTGAATGGACTGATCACGCAGTTAAGTGTCCGGCGAGGGGAATCAGTGCAGCGCATGGTTTGGGGAAGGGAGTGGTCTGAGGGTAATATACTGTAGATATTTATTATATACTGAATGGACTGATCACGCAGTTAAGTGTCCGGCGAGGGGAATCAGTGAAGCGCATGGTTTGGGGAAGGGAGTGGTCTGAGGGTAATATACTGTAGATATTTATTATATACTGAATGGACTTATCACGCAGTTAAGTGTCCGGCGAGGGGAATCAGTGCAGGGCATGGTTTGGGGAAGGGAGTGGTCTGAGGGTAATATACTGTAGATATTTATTAGATACTGAATGGACTGATCACGCAGTTAAGTGTCCGGCCAGGGGAATCAGTGAAGCGCATGGTTTGGGGAAGGGAGTGGTCTGAAGGTAATATACTGTAGATATTTATTATATACTGAATGGACTTAGGACGCAGTTAAGTGTCCGGCGAGGGGAATCAGTGCAGCGCATGGTTTGGGGAAGGGAGTGGTCTGAGGGTAATATACTGTAAATATTTATGATATACTGAATGGACTTATCACGCAGTTAAGTGTCCGGCGAGGGGAATCAGTGCAGGGCATGGTTTGGGGAAGGGAGTGGTCTGAGGGTAATATACTGTAGATATTTATTATATACTGAATGGACTTATCACGCAGTTAAGTGTCCGGCGAGGGGAATCAGTGCAGCGCATGGTTTGGGGAAGGGAGTGGTCTGAGCGTAATATACTGTAGATATTTATTATATACTGAATGGACTTATCACGCAGTTAAGTGTCCGGCGAGGGGAATCAGTGCAGCGCATAGTTTCGGGGAAGGGAGTGGTCTGAGGGTAATATACTGCAGATATTTATTATATACTGAATGGACTGATCACGCAGTTAAGTGTCTGACGAGGGGAATCAGTGCAGCGCATGGTTTGGGGAAGGGAGTGGTCTGAGGATAATATACTGTAGATATTTATTATATTCTGAGTGGACTGAACACGCAGTTAAGTGTCCGGCCAGGGGAATCAGTGCAGCGCATAGTTTGGGGGAAGGGAGTGGTCTGAGGGTAATATACTGCAGATATTTATTATATACTGAATGGACTGATCACGCAGTTAAGTGTTCGGCGAGGGGAATCAGTGCAGCGCATGGTTTGGGGAAGGGAGTGGTCTGAGGGTAATATACTGTAGATATTTATTATATACTGAGTGGACTGATCACGCAGTTAAGTGTCCGGCGAGGGGAATCAGTGCAGCGCATGGTTTGGGGAAGGGAGTGGTCTGAGGGTAATATACTGTAGATATTTATTATATACTGAGTGGACTGATCACGCAGTTAAGTGTCCGGCGAGGGGAATCAGTGCAGCGCATGGTTTGGGGAAGGGAGTGGCCTGAGGGTAATATACTGTAGATATTTATTATATACTGAATGGACTTATCACGCAGTTAAGTGTCCGGCGAGGGGAATCAGTGCAGCGCATGGTTTGGGGAAGGGAGTGGTCTGAGGGTAATATACTGCAGATATTTATTATATACTGAATGGACTGATCACGCAGTTAAGTGTCCGGCGAGGGGAATCAGTGCAGCGCATGGTTTGGGGAAGGGAGTGGTCTGAGGGTAATATACTGTAGATATTTATTATATACTGAATGGACTGATCACGCAGTTAAGTGTCCGGCGAGGGGAATCAGTGAAGCGCATGGTTTGGGGAAGGGAGTGGTCTGAGGGTAATATACTGTAGATATTTATTATATACTGAATGGACTTATCACGCAGTTAAGTGTCCGGCGAGGGGAATCAGTGCAGGGCATGGTTTGGGGAAGGGAGTGGTCTGAGGGTAATATACTGTAGATATTTATTAGATACTGAATGGACTGATCACGCAGTTAAGTGTCCGGCCAGGGGAATCAGTGAAGCGCATGGTTTGGGGAAGGGAGTGGTCTGAAGGTAATATACTGTAGATATTTATTATATACTGAATGGACTTAGCACGCAGTTAAGTGTCCGGCGAGGGGAATCAGTGCAGCGCATGGTTTGGGGAAGGGAGTGGTCTGAGGGTAATATACTGTAAATATTTATGATATACTGAATGGACTTATCACGCAGTTAAGTGTCCGGCGAGGGGAATCAGTGCAGGGCATGGTTTGGGGAAGGGAGTGGTCTGAGGGTAATATACTGTAGATATTTATTATATACTGAATGGACTTATCACGCAGTTAAGTGTCCGGCGAGGGGAATCAGTGCAGCGCATGGTTTGGGGAAGGGAGTGGTCTGAGCGTAATATACTGTAGATATTTATTATATACTGAATGGACTTATCACGCAGTTAAGTGTCCGGCGAGGGGAATCAGTGCAGCGCATAGTTTCGGGGAAGGGAGTGGTCTGAGGGTAATATACTGCAGATATTTATTATATACTGAATGGACTGATCACGCAGTTAAGTGTCTGACGAGGGGAATCAGTGCAGCGCATGGTTTGGGGAAGGGAGTGGTCTGAGGATAATATACTGTAGATATTTATTATATTCTGAGTGGACTGAACACGCAGTTAAGTGTCCGGCCAGGGGAATCAGTGCAGCGCATAGTTTGGGGGAAGGGAGTGGTCTGAGGGTATTATACTGCAGATATTTATTATATACTGAATGGACTGATCACGCAGTTAAGTGTTCGGCGAGGGGAATCAGTGCAGCGCATGGTTTGGGGAAGGGAGTGGTCTGAGGGTAATATACTGTAGATATTTATTATATACTGAGTGGACTGATCACGCAGTTAAGTGTCCGGCGAGGGGAATCAGTGCAGCGCATGGTTTGGGGAAGGGAGTGGTCTGAGGGTAATATACTGTAGATATTTATTATATACTGAGTGGACTGATCACGCAGTTAAGTGTCCGGCGAGGGGAATCAGTGCAGCGCATGGTTTGGGGAAGGGAGTGGCCTGAGGGTAATATACTGTAGATATTTATTATATACTGAATGGACTGATCACGCAGTTAAGTGTCCGGCCAGGGGAATCAGTGCAGCGCATGGTTTGTGGAAGGGAGTGGCCTGAGGGTAATATACTGTAGATATTTATTATATTCTGAGTGGATTGAACACGCAGTTAAGTGTCTGGCAAGGGGAATCAGTGCAGCGCATGGTTTGGGGAAGGGAGTGGTCTGAGGGTAATATACTGTAGATATTTATTATATACTGAATGGACTGATCACGCAGTTAAGTGTCCGGCGAGGGGAATCAGTGCAGCGCATGGTTTGGGGAAGGGAGTGGCCTGAGGGTAATATACTGTAGATATTTATTATATACTGAATGGACTGATCACGCAGTTAAGTGTCCGGCGAGGGGAATCAGTGCAGTGCATGGTTTGGGGAAGGGAGTGGCCTGAGGGTAATATACTGTAGATATTTATTATATACTGAATGGACTGATCACGCAGTTAAGTGTCCGGCCAGGGGAATCAGTGCAGCGCATGGTTTGTGGAAGGGAGTGGCCTGAGGGTAATATACTGTAGATATTTATTATATTCTGAGTGGATTGAACACGCAGTTAAGTGTCTGGCAAGGGGAATCAGTGCAGCGCATGGTTTGGGGAAGGGAGTGGTCTGAGGGTAATATACTGTAGATATTTATTATATACTGAATGGACTGATCACGCAGTTAAGTGTCCGGCGAGGGGAATCAGTGCAGCGCATGGTTTGGGGAAGGGAGTGGTCGGAGGGTAATATACTGTAGATATTGATTATATTCTGAGTGGACTGAACACGCAGTTAAGTGTCCGGCCAGGGGAATCAGTGCAGCGCATAGTTTGGGGGAAGGGAGTGGTCTGAGGGTAATATACTGCAGATATTTATTATATACTGAATGGACTGATCACGCAGTTAAGTGTCCGGCGAGGGGAATCAGTGCAGCGCATGGTTTGGGGAAGGGAGTGGTCTGAGGGTAATATACTGTAGATATTTATTATATACTGAGTGGACTGATCACGCAGTTAAGTGTCCGGCGAGGGGAATCAGTGCAGCGCATGGTTTGGGGAAGGGAGTGGTCTGAGGGTAATATACTGTAGATATTTATTATATACTGAATGGACTTATCACGCAGTTAAGTGTCCGGCCAGGGGAATCAGTGCAGCGCATGGTTTGGGGAAGGGAGTGGCCTGAGGGAAATATACTGTAGATATTTATTATATACTGAATGGACTGATCACGCAGTTAAGTGTCCGGCCAGGGGAATCAGTGCAGCGCATGGTTTGTGGAAGGGAGTGGTCTGAGGGTAATATACTGTAGATATTTATTATATTCTGAGTGGACTGAACACGCAGTTAAGTGTCTGGCCAGGGGAATCAGTGCAGCGCATGGTTTGGGGAAGGGAGTGGTCTGAGGGTAATATACTGTAGATATTTATTATATACTGAATGGACTGATCACGTAGTTAAGTGTCCGGCGAGGGGAATCAGTGCAGCGCATGGTTTGGGGAAGGGAGTGGCCTGAGGGTAATATACTGTAGATATTTATTATATACTGAATGGACTGATTACGCAGTTAAGTGTCTGGCCAGGGGAATCAGTGAAGCGCATGGTTTGGGGAAGGGAGTGGCCTCAGGGTAATATACTGTAGATATTTATTATATACTGAATGGACTGATCACGCAGTTAAGTGTCCGGCGAGGGGAATCAGTGCAGCGCATGGTTTGGGGAAGGGAGTGGTCTGAGGGTAATATACTGTAGATATGTATTATATACTGAATGGACTTATCACGCAGTTAAGTGTCCGGCGAGGGGAATCAGTGAAGCGCATGGTTTGGGGAAGGGAGTGGTCTGAGGGTAATAAACTGTAGATATTTATTATATACTGAATGGACTGATCACGCAGTTAAGTGTCCGGCCAGGGGAATCAGTGCAGCGCATGGTTTGTGGAAGGGAGTGGTCTGAGGGTAATATACTGTAGATATTTATTATATACTGAGTGGACTGAACACGCAGTTAAGTGTCCGGCCAGGGGAATCAGTGCAGCGCATGGTTTGTGGAAGGGAGTGGTCTGAGGGTAATATACTGTAGATATTTATTATATACTGAGTGGACTGAACACGCAGTTAAGTGTCCGGCCAGGGGAATCAGTGCAGCGCATGGTTTGGGGAAGGGAGTGGTCTGAGGGTAATATACTGTAGATATTTATTATATACTGAATGGACTTATCACGCAGTTAAGTGTCCGGCGAGGGGAATCAGTGCAGCGCATGGTTTGGGGAAGGGAGTGGTCTGAGGGTAATATACTGTAGATATTTATTATATACTGAATGGACTTATCACGCAGTTAAGTGTCCGGCGAGGGGAATCAGTGCAGCGCATGGTTTGGGGAAGGGAGTGGTCTGAGGGTAATATACTGTAGATATTTATTATATACTGAATGGACTTATCACGCAGTTAAGTGTCCGGCCAGGGGAATCAGTGAAGCGCATGGTTTGGGGAAGGGAGTGGCCTCAGGGTAATATACTGTAGATATTTATTATATACTGAATGGACTGATCACGCAGTTAAGTGTCCGGCCAGGGGAATCAGTGAAGCGCATGGTTTGGGGAAGGGAGTGGCCTCAGGGTAATATACTGTAGATATTTATTATATTCTGAGTGGACTGAACATGCAGTTAAGAGTCTGGCCAGGGGAATCAGTGCAGCGCATGGTTTGGGGAAGGGAGTGGTCTGAGGGTAATATACTGTAGATATTTATTATATACTGAATGGACTGATCACGCAGTTAAGTGTCCGGCGAGGGGAATCAGTGCAGCGCATGGTTTGGGGAAGGGAGTGGCCTGAGGGTAATATACTGTAGATATTTATTATATACTGAATGGACTGATCACGCAGTTAAGTGTCTGGCCAGGGGAATCAGTGAAGCACATGGTTTGGGGAAGGGAGTGGCCTCAGGGTAATATACTGTAGATATTTATTATATACTGAATGGACTGATCACGCAGTTAAGTGTCCGGCCAGGGGAATCAGTGCAGCACATGGTTTGTGGAAGGGAGTGGTCTGAGGGTAATATACTGTAGATATTTATTATATTCTGAATGGACTGAACACGCAGTTAAGTGTCTGGCCAGGGGAATCAGTGCAGCGCATGGTTTGGGGAAGGGAGTGGTCTGAGGGTAATATACTGTAGATATTTATTATATACTGAATGGACTGATCACGCAATTAAGTGTCTGGCCAGGGGAATCAGTGAAGCGCATGGTTTGGGGAAGGGAGTGGCCTCAGGGTAATATACTGTAGATATTTATTATATACTGAATGGACTGATCACGCAGTTAAGTGTCCGGCCAGGGGAATCAGTGCAGCGCATGGTTTGTGGAAGGGAGTGGTCTGAGGGTAATATACTGTAGATATTTATTATATTCTGAGTGGACTGAACACGCAGTTAAGTGTCTGGCCAGGGGAATCAGTGCAGCGCATGGTTTGGGGAAGGGAGTGGTCTGAGGGTAATATACTGTAGATATTTATTATATACTGAATGGACTGATCACGCAGTTAAGTGTCCGGCGAGGGGAATCAGTGCAGCGCATGGTTTGGGGAAGGGAGTGGCCTGAGGGTAATATACTGTAGATATTTATTATATACTGAATGGACTGATTACGCAGTTAAGTGTCTGGCCAGGGGAATCAGTGAAGCGCATGGTTTGGGGAAGGGAGTGGCCTCAGGGTAATATACTGTAGATATTTATTATATACTGAATGGACTGATCACGCAGTTAAGTGTCCGGCGAGGGGAATCAGTGCAGCGCATGGTTTGGGGAAGGGAGTGGTCTGAGGGTAATATACTGTAGATATGTATTATATACTGAATGGACTTATCACGCAGTTAAGTGTCCGGCGAGGGGAATCAGTGAAGCGCATGGTTTGGGGAAGGGAGTGGTCAGAGGGTAATAAACTGTAGATATTTATTATATACTGAATGGACTGATCACGCAGTTAAGTGTCCGGCCAGGGGAATCAGTGCAGCGCATGGTTTGTGGAAGGGAGTGGTCTGAGGGTAATATACTGTAGATATTTATTATATACTGAGTGGACTGAACACGCAGTTAAGTGTCCGGCCAGGGGAATCAGTGCAGCGCATGGTTTGGGGAAGGGAGTGGTCTGAGGGTAATATACTGTAGATATTTATTATATACTGAATGGACTTATCACGCAGTTAAGTGTCCGGCGAGGGGAATCAGTGCAGCGCATGGTTTGGGGAAGGGAGTGGTCTGAGCGTAATATACTGTAGATATTTATTATATACTGAATGGACTTATCACGCAGTTAAGTGTCAGGCGAGGGGAATCAGTGCAGCGCATGGTTTGGGGAAGGGAGTGGTCTGAGGGTAATATACTGTAGATATTTATTATATACTGAATGGACTTATCACGCAGTTAAGTGTCCGGCCAGGGGATTCAGTGAAGCGCATGGTTTGGGGAAGGGAGTGGCCTCAGGGTAATATACTGTAGATATTTATTATATACTGAATGGACTGATCACGCAGTTAAGTGTCCGGCCAGGGGAATCAGTGAAGCGCATGGTTTGGGGAAGGGAGTGGCCTCAGGGTAATATACTGTAGATATTTATTATATACTGAATGGACTGATCACACAGTTAAGTGTCCGGCGAGGGAAATCAGTGCAGCGCATGGTTTGGTGAAGGGAGTGGTCTGAGGGTAATATACTGTAGATATTTATTATATACTGAATGGACTGATCACGCAGTTAAGTGTCCGGTGAGGGGAATGAGTGCAGCTCATGGTTTGGGGAAGGGAGTGGTCTGAGGGTGATATACTGTAGATATTTATTATATACTGAATGGACTTATCACGCAGTTAAGTGTCCGGCGAGGGGAATCAGTGAAGCGCATGGTTTGGGGAAGGGAGTGGCCTCAGGGTAATATACTGTAGATATTTATTATATACTGAATGGACTGATCACGCAGTTAAGTGTCCGGCGAGGGGAATCAGTGCAGCGCATGGTTTGGGGAAGGGAGTGGCCTCAGGGTAATATACTCTAGATATTCATTATATACTGAATGGACTGATCACGCAGTTAAGTGTCCGGCGAGGCGAATCAGTGAAGCGCATGGTTTGGGGAAGGGAGTGGCCTCAGGGTAATATACTGTAGATATTAATTATATACTGAATGGACTGATCACGCAGTTAAGTGTCCGGCGAGGGGAATCAGTGAAGCGCATGGTTTGGGGAAGGGCGTGGCCTCAGGGTAATATACTGTAGATATTTATTATATACTGAATTGACTTATCACGCAGTTAAGTGTCGACGAGGAGAATCAGTGCAGCGCATAGTTTGGGGAAGGGAGTGGTCTGAGGGTAATATACTGCAGATATTTATTATATACTGAATGGACTTATCACGCAGTTAAGTGTCGATGAGGAGAATCAGTGCAGCGCATAGTTTGGGGAAGGGAGTGGTCTGAGGGTAATATACTGCAGATATTTATTATATACTGAATGGACTTATCACGCAGTTAAGTGTCGGTGAGGGGAATCAGGTCAGCGCATAGTTTGGGGAAGGGAGTGGTCTGAGGGTAATATACTCTAGATGTTCATTATATACTGAATGGACTGATCACGCTGTTAAGTGTCCGGCGAGGGGAATCAGTGAAGCGCATGGTTTGGGGAAGGGAGTGTTCTGAGGGTAATATACTCTAGATATTCATTATATACTGAATGGACTTATCACGCAGTTAAGTGTCCGGCGAGGGGAATCAGTGAAGCGCATGGTTTGGGGAAGGGAGTGTTCTGAGGGTAATATACTGTAGATATTTATTATCTACTGAATGGTCTTATCACGCAGTTAAGTGTCCGGCGAGGGGAATCAGTGAAGCGCATGGTTTGGGGAAGGGAGTGGTCTGAGGGTAATATACTGCAGATATTCATTATATACTGAATGGACTGATCACGCAGTTAAGTGTCCGACGAGGGGAATCAGTGAAGCGCATGGTTTGGGGAAGGGAGTGTTCTGAGGGTAATATACTGTAGATATTTATTACATACTGAATGGACTGATCACGCAGTTAAGTGTCCGACGAGGGGAATCAGTGCAGCGCATGGTTTGGGGAAGGGAGTGGTCTGAGGGTAATATACTGTAGATATTTATTATATACTGAATGGACTGATCACGCAGTTAAGTGTCCGGCGAGGGGAATCAGTGCAGCGCATGGTTTGGGGAAGGGAGTGGTCTGAGGGTAATATACTGTAGATATGTATTATATACTGAATGGACTGATCACGCAGTTAAGTGTCCAGCCAGGGGAATCAGTGCAGCGCATGGTTTGGGGAAGGGAGTGGTCTGAGGGTAATATACTCTAGATATTCATTATATACTGAATGGACTGATCACGCAGTTAAGTGTCTGGCGAGGGGAATCAGTGCAGCGCATGGTTTGGGGGAAGGGAGTGGCCTCAGGGTAATATACTGTAGATATTTATTATATACTGAATGGACTGATCACGCAGTTAAGTGTCCGGCGAGGGGAATCAGTGCAGCGCATGGTTTGGGGAAGGGAGTGGTCTGATGGTAATATACTGTAGATATTTATTATATACTGAATGGACTTATCACGCAGTTAAGTGTCCGGCGAGAGGAATCAGTGAAGCGCGGTGTCCGGTCATTTGGTCGACTGCAAACTGGTTGACTGCAATTTGGTCGACACCATTTGGTCGAAAACCAAATGGTCGAATTTTTTTTTTATTATTTATATGTGTTTTGTGGGTTTGGTGTGGGAAAAAAAAAAGGAAAAGAAAGGGGGTTGGGGGGGGGGGGACCCCCCAAAAAAACCCAAGAAAGGGGTAAAAAAAAAAAAATATTTCGACCATTTGGTTTTCGACCAAATGGTGTCGACCAGTTGTCCAGTCGACCAAAAGTTTTCGACCAAATGACCTACAACCTTGAAGCGCATGGTTTGGGGAAGGGAGTGGTCTGAGGGTAATATACTGCAGATATTTATTATATACTGAATGGACTGATCACGCAGTTAAGTGTCCGGCGAGGGGAATCAGGGCAGCGCATAGTTTGGGGAAGGGAGTGTTCTGAGGGTAATATACTGTAGATATTTATTGTATACTGAATGGACTGATCACGCAGTTAAGTGTCCGGCGAGCGGAATGAGTGAAGCGCATGGTTTGGGGAAGGGAGTGGCCTCAGGGTAATATACTGTAGATATTTATTATATACTGAATGGACTGATCACGCAGTTAAGTCTCCGGCGAGGGGAATCAGTGAAGCGCATGGTTTCGGGAAGGGAGTGGTCTGAGGGTAATATACTGTAGATATTTATTATATACTGAATGGACTTATCACGCAGTTAAGTGTCCGGCGAGGGGAATCAGTGCAGCGCATAGTTTGGGGAAGGGAGTGTTCTGAGGGTAATATACTGTAGATATTTATTGTATACTGAATGGACTGATCACGCAGTTAAGTGTCCGGCGAGCGGAATCAGTGAAGCGCATGGTTTGGGGAAGGGAGTGGCCTCAGGGTAATATACTGTAGATATTTATTATATACTGAATGCACTGATCACGCAGTTAAGTGTCCGGCGAGGGGAATCAGTGAAGCGCATGGTTTGGGGAAGGGAGTGGTCTGAGGGTAATATACTGCAGATATTCATTATATACTGAATGGACTGATCACGCAGTTAAGTGTCCGGCGAGGGGAATCAGTGAAGCGCATGGTTTGGGGAAGGGAGTGTTCTGAGGGTAATATACTGTAGATATTTATTATATAGTGAATGGACTTATCACACAGTTAAGTGTCCGGCGAGGGGAATCAGTGAAGTGCATGGTTTGGGGAAGGGAGTGGTCTGAGGGTAATATACTGCAGATATTCATTATATACTGAATGGACTGATCACGCAGTTAAGTGTCTGGCGAAAGGAATCAGTGAAGCGCATGGTTTGGGGAAGGGAGTTTTCTGAGGGTAATATACTGTAGATATTTATTATATTCTGAATGGACTTATCACGCAGTTAAATGTCCGGCGAGGGGAATCAGTGAAGCGCATAGTTTGGGGAAGGGAGTGGTCTGAGGGTAATATACTGTAGATATTCATTATATACTGAATGGACTGATCACGCAGTTAAGTGTCCGGCGAGGGGAATCAGTGAAGCGCATGGTTTGGGGAAGGGAGTGGTCTGAGGGTAATATACTGTAGATATTTATTATATACTGAATGGACTTATCACGCAGTTAAGTGTCCGGCGAGGGGAATCAGTGAAGTGCATGGTTTGGGGAAGGGAGTGGTCTGAGGGTAATATACTGCAGATATTTATTATATACTGAATGGACTGATCATGCAGTTAAGTGTCCGGCGAGGGGAATCAGTGAAGCGCATGGTTTGGGGAAGGGAGTGTTCTGAGGGTAATATACTGTAGATATTTATTATATTCTGAGTGGACTGAACACGCAGTTAAGTGTCTGGCCAGGGGAATCAGTGCAGCGCATTGTTTGGGGAAGGGAGTGGTCTGAGGGTAATATACTGTAGATATTTATCATATTCTGAGTGGACTGAACACGCAGTTAAGTGTCCGGCCAGGGGAATCAGTGCAGCGCATGGTTTGGGGAAGGGAGTGGTCTGAGGGTAATATACTGTAGATATTTATTATATACTGAATGGACTGATCACGCTGTTAAGTGTCCGGCCAGGGGAATCAGTGCAGCGCATGGTTTGTGGAAGGGAGTGGTCTGAGGGTAATATACTCTAGATATTTATTATATACTGAATGGACTTATCACGCAGTTAAGTGTCTGGCCAGGGGAATCAGTGCAGCGCATGGTTTGGGGAAGGGAGTGTTCTGAGGGTAATATACTGTAGATATTTATTATCTACTGAATGGACTTATCACGCAGTTAAGTGTCCGGCGAGGGGAATCAGTGAAGCGCATGGTTTGGGGAAGGGAGTGGCCTCAGGGTAATATACTGTAGATATTTATTATATACTGAATGGACTGATCACGCAGTTAAGTGTCCGGCGAGGGGAATCAGTGCAGCGCATGGTTTGGGAAAGGGAGTGGTCTGAGGGTAATATACTCTAGATATTCATTATATACTGAATGGACTGATCACGCAGTTAAGTGTCCGGCGAGGGGAATCAGTGAAGCGCATGGTTTGGGGAAGGGAGTGGCCTCAGGGTAATATACTGTAGATATTTATTATATACTGAATGGACTGATTACGCAGTTAAGTGTCCGGCAAGGGGAATCAGTGCAGCGCATGGTTTGGTGAAGGGAGTGGTCTGAGGGTAATATACTGTAGATATTTATTATATACTGAATGGACTGATCACGCAGTTAAGTGTCCGGCGAGGGGAATCAGTGAAGCGCATGGTTTGGGGGAAGGGAGTGGTCTGAGGGTAATATACTGCAGATATTCATTATATACTGAATGGACTGATCACGCAGTTAAGTGTCCGGCGAGGGGAATCAGTGAAGCGCATGGTTTGGGGAAGGGAGTGTTCTGAGGTTAATATACTGTAGATATTTATTATATACTGAATGGACTTATCACGCAGTTAAGTGTCTGGCCAGGGGAATCAGTGCAGCGCATGGTTTGGGGAAGGGAGTGGTCTGAGGGTAATATACTGTAGATATTTATTATATACTGAATGGACTTATCACGCAGTTAAGTGTCCGGCGAGGGGAATCAGTGCAGCGCATGGTTTGGGGAAGGGAGTGGTCTGAGGGTAATATACTGTAGATATTTATTATATACTGAATGGACTTGTCACGCAGTTAAGTGTCTGGCGAGGGGAATCAGTGCAGCGCATGGTTTGGGGAAGGGAGTGGTCTGAGGGTAATATACTGTAGATATTTATTATATACTGAATGGACTTATCACGCAGTTAAGTGTCTGGCGAGGGGAATCAGTGCAGCGTATGGTTTGGGGAAGGGAGTGGTCTGAGGGTAATATACTGTAGATATTTATTATATACTGAGTGGACTGAACACGCAGTTAAGTGTCTGGCCAGGGGAATCAGTGCAGCGCATGGTTTGGGGAAGGGAGTGGTCTGAGGGTAATATACTGTAGATATTTATTATATACTGAATGGACTTATCACGCAGTTAAGTGTCCGGCGAGGGGAATCAGTGCAGCGCATGGTTTGGGGAAGGGAGTGGTCTGAGGGTAATATACTGTAGATATTTATTATATACTGAATGGACTTATCACGCAGTTAAGTGTCTGGCGAGGGGAATCAGTGCAGCGCATGGTTTGGGGAAGGGAGTGGCCTCAGGGTAATATACTGTAGATATTTATTATATACTGAATGGACTGATCACGCAGTTAAGTGTCCGGCGAGGGGAATCAGTCCAGCGCATGGTTTGGGAAAGGGAGAGGTCTGAGGGTAATATACTCTAGATATTCATTATATACTGAATGGACTGATCACGCAGTTAAGTGTCCGGCAAGGGGAATCAGTGAAGCGCATGGTTTGGGGAAGGGAGTGGCCTCAGGGTAATATACTGTAGATATTTATTATATACTGAATGGACTGATCACGCAGTTAAGTGTCCGGCGAGGGGAATCAGTGCAGCGCATGGTTTGGTGAAGGGAGTGGTCTGAGGGTAATATACTGTAGATATTTATTATATACTGAATGGACTGATCACGCAGTTAAGTGTCCGGCGAGGGGAATCAGTGAAGCGCATGGTTTGGGGAAGGGAGTGGTCTGAGGGTAATATACTGCAGATATTCATTATATACTGAATGGACTGATCACGCAGTTAAGTGTCCGGCGAGGGGAATCAGTGAAGCGCATGGTTTGGGGAAGGGAGTGTTCTGAGGTTAATATACTGTAGATATTTATTATATACTGAATGGACTTATCACGCAGTTAAGTGTCCGGCGAGGGGAATCAGTGAAGTGCATGGTTTGGGGAAGGGAGTGGTCTGAGGGTAATATACTGCAGATATTCATTATATACTGAATGGACTGATCACGCAGTTAAGTGTCCGGCGAGGGGAATCAGTGAAGCGCATGGTTTGGGGAAGGGAGTGGCCTCAGGGTAATATACTGTAGATATTTATTATATACTGAATGGACTGATCACGCAGTTAAGTGTCCGGCGAGGGGAATCAGTGCAGCGCATGGTTTGGGAAAGGGAGTGGTCTGAGGGTAATATACTCTAGATATTCATTATATACTGAATGGACTGATCACGCAGTTAAGTGTCCGGCGAGGGGAATCAGTGAAGCGCATGGTTTGGGGAAGGGAGTGGCCTCAGGGTAATATACTGTAGATATTTATTATATACTGAATGGACTGATTACGCAGTTAAGTGTCCGGCGAGGGGAATCAGTGCAGCGCATGGTTTGGTGAAGGGAGTGGTCTGAGGGTAATATACTGTAGATATTTATTATATACTGAATGGACTGATCACGCAGTTAAGTGTCCGGCGAGGGGAATCAGTGAAGCGCATGGTTTGGGGGAAGGGAGTGGTCTGAGGGTAATATACTGCAGATATTCATTATATACTGAATGGACTGATCACGCAGTTAAGTGTCCGGCGAGGGGAATCAGTGAAGCGCATGGTTTGGGGAAGGGAGTGTTCTGAGGTTAATATACTGTAGATATTTATTATATACTGAATGGACTTATCACGCAGTTAAGTGTCCGGCGAGGGGAATCAGTGAAGTGCATGGTTTGGTGAAGGGAGTGGTCTGAGGGTAATATACTGTAGATATTTATTATATACTGAATGGACTGATCACGCAGTTAAGTGTCCGGCGAGGGGAATCAGTGAAGCGCATGGTTTGGGGAAGGGAGTGGTCTGAGGGTAATATACTGCAGATATTCATTATATACTGAATGGACTTATCACGCAGTTAAGTGTCCGGCGAGGGGAATCAGTGAAGTGCATGGTTTGGGGAAGGGAGTGTTCTGAGGGTAATATACTGTAGATATTTATTATATACTGAATGGACTTATCACGCAGTTAAGTGTCCGGCGAGGGGAATCAGTGCAGCGCATGGTTTGGGGAAGGGAGTGGTCTGAAGGTAATATACTGTAGATATTTACTATATACTGAATGGACTTATCACGCAGTTAAGTGTCTGGCGAGGGGAATCAGTGCAGCGCATGGTTTGGGGAAGGGAGTGGTCTGAGGGTAATATACTGTAGATATTTATTATATACTGAGTGGACTGAACACGCAGTTAAGTGTCTGGCCAGGGGAATCAGTGCAGCGCATGGTTTGGGGAAGGGAGTGGTCTGATGGTAATATACTGTAGATATTTATTATATACTGAATGGACTTATCACGCAGTTAAGTGTCCGGTGAGGGGAATCAGTGCAGCGCATGGTTTGGGGAAGGGAGTGGTCTGAGGGTAATATACTGTAGATATTTATTATATACTGAATGGACTTATCACGCAGTTAAGTGTCTGGCGAGGGGAATCAGTGCAGCGCATGGTTTGGGGAAGGGAGTGGTCTGAGGGTAATATACTGTAGATATTTATTATATACTGAATGGACTGATCACGCAATTAAGTGTCCGGCCAGGGGAATCAGTGAAGCGCATGGTTTGGGGAAGGGAGTGGCCTCAGGGTAATATACTGTAGATATTTATTATAACTGAATGGACTGATCACGCAGTTAAGTGTCCGGCGAGGGGAATCAGTGCAGCGCATGGTTTGGTGAAGGGAGTGGTCTGAGGGTAATATACTGTAGATATTTATTATATACTGAATGGACTGATCACGCAGTTAAGTGTCCGGCGAGGGGAATGAGTGCAGCGCATGGTTTGGGTAAGGGAGTGGTCTGAGGGTAATATACTGTAGATATTTATTATATACTGAATGGACTTATCACGCAGTTAAGTGTCCGGCGAGGGGAATCAGTGAAGCGCATGGTTTGGGGAAGGGAGTGGCCTCAGGGTAATATACTGTAGATATTTATTATATACTGAATGGACTGATCACGCAGTTAAGTGTCCGGCGAGGGGAATCAGTGCAGCGCATGGTTTGGGAAAGGGAGTGGTCTGAGGGTAATATACTCTAGATATTCATTATATACTGAATGGACTGATCACGCAGTTAAGTGTCCGGCAAGGGGAATCAGTGAAGCGCATGGTTTGGGGAAGGGAGTGGCCTCAGGGTAATATACTGTAGATATTTATTATATACTGAATGGACTGATCACGCAGTTAAGTGTCCGGCGAGGGGAATCAGTGCAGCGCATGGTTTGGTGAAGGGAGTGGTCTGAGGGTAATATACTGTAGATATTTATTATATACTGAATGGACTGATCACGCAGTTAAGTGTCCGGCCAGGGGAATCAGTGAAGCGCATGGTTTGGGGAAGGGAGTGGTCTGAGGGTAATATACTGCAGATATTCATTATATACTGAATGGACTGATCACGCAGTTAAGTGTCCGGCGAGGGGAATCAGTGAAGCGCATGGTTTGGGGAAGGGAGTGTTCTGAGGTTAATATACTGTAGATATTTATTATATACTGAATGGACTTATCACGCAGTTAAGTGTCCGGCGAGGGGAATCAGTGAAGTGCATGGTTTGGGGAAGGGAGTGGTCTGAGGGTAATATACTGCAGATATTCATTATATACTGAATGGACTGATCACGCAGTTAAGTGTCCGGCGAGGGGAATCAGTGAAGCGCATGGTTTGGGGAAGGGAGTGGCCTCAGGGTAATATACTGTAGATATTTATTATATACTGAATGGACTGATCACGCAGTTAAGTGTCCGGCGAGGGGAATCAGTGCAGCGCATGGTTTGGGAAAGGGAGTGGTCTGAGGGTAATATACTCTAGATATTCATTATATACTGAATGGACTGATCACGCAGTTAAGTGTCCGGCGAGGGGAATCAGTGAAGGGCATGGTTTGGGGAAGGGAGTGGCCTCAGGGTAATATACTGTAGATATTTATTATATACTGAATGGACTGATCACGCAGTTAAGTGTCCGGCGAGGGGAATCAGTGCAGCGCATGGTTTGGTGAAGGGAGTGGTCTGAGGGTAATATACTGTAGATATTTATTATATACTGAATGGACTGATCACGCAGTTAAGTGTCCGGCGAGGGGAATGAGTGCAGCGCATGGTTTGGGTAAGGGAGTGGTCTGAGGGTAATATACTGTAGATATTTATTATATACTGAATGGACTTATCACGCAGTTAAGTGTCCGGCGAGGGGAATCAGTGAAGCGCATGGTTTGGGGAAGGGAGTGGCCTCAGGGTAATATACTGTAGATATTTATTATATACTGAATGGACTGATCACGCAGTTAAGTGTCCGGCGAGGGGAATCAGTGCAGCGCATGGTTTGGGAAAGGGAGTGGTCTGAGGGTAATATACTCTAGATATTCATTATATACTGAATGGACTGATCACGCAGTTAAGTGTCCGGCAAGGGGAATCAGTGAAGCGCATGGTTTGGGGAAGGGAGTGGCCTCAGGGTAATATACTGTAGATATTTATTATATACTGAATGGACTGATCACGCAGTTAAGTGTCCGGCGAGGGGAATCAGTGCAGCGCATGGTTTGGTGAAGGGAGTGGTCTGAGGGTAATATACTGTAGATATTTATTATATACTGAATGGACTGATCACGCAGTTAAGTGTCCGGCCAGGGGAATCAGTGAAGCGCATGGTTTGGGGAAGGGAGTGGTCTGAGGGTAATATACTGCAGATATTCATTATATACTGAATGGACTGATCACGCAGTTAAGTGTCCGGCGAGGGGAATCAGTGAAGCGCATGGTTTGGGGAAGGGAGTGTTCTGAGGTTAATATACTGTAGATATTTATTATATACTGAATGGACTTATCACGCAGTTAAGTGTCCGGCGAGGGGAATCAGTGAAGTGCATGGTTTGGGGAAGGGAGTGGTCTGAGGGTAATATACTGCAGATATTCATTATATACTGAATGGACTGATCACGCAGTTAAGTGTCCGGCGAGGGGAATCAGTGAAGCGCATGGTTTGGGGAAGGGAGTGGCCTCAGGGTAATATACTGTAGATATTTATTATATACTGAATGGACTGATCACGCAGTTAAGTGTCCGGCGAGGGGAATCAGTGCAGCGCATGGTTTGGGAAAGGGAGTGGTCTGAGGGTAATATACTCTAGATATTCATTATATACTGAATGGACTGATCACGCAGTTAAGTGTCCGGCAAGGGGAATCAGTGAAGCGCATGGTTTGGGGAAGGGAGTGGCCTCAGGGTAATATACTGTAGATATTTATTATATACTGAATGGACTGATCACGCAGTTAAGTGTCCGGCGAGGGGAATCAGTGCAGCGCATGGTTTGGTGAAGGGAGTGGTCTGAGGGTAATATACTGTAGATATTTATTATATACTGAATGGACTGATCACGCAGTTAAGTGTCCGGCGAGGGGAATCAGTGAAGCGCATGGTTTGGGGAAGGGAGTGGTCTGAGGGTAATATACTGCAGATATTCATTATATACTGAATGGACTGATCACGCAGTTAAGTGTCCGGCGAGGGGAATCAGTGAAGCGCATGGTTTGGGGAAGGGAGTGTTCTGAGGTTAATATACTGTAGATATTTATTATATACTGAATGGACTTATCACGCAGTTAAGTGTCCGGCGAGGGGAATCAGTGAAGTGCATGGTTTGGGGAAGGGAGTGGTCTGAGGGTAATATACTGCAGATATTCATTATATACTGAATGGACTGATCACGCAGTTAAGTGTCCGGCGAGGGGAATCAGTGAAGTGCATGGTTTGGGGAAGGGAGTGGTCTGAGGGTAATATACTGCAGATATTCATTATATACTGAATGGACTGATCACGCAGTTAAGTGTCCGGCGAGGGGAATCAGTGCAGCGCATGGATTGGTGAAGGGAGTGGTCTGAGGGTAATATACTGTAGATATTTATTATATACTGAATGGACTGATCACGCAGTTAAGTGTCCGGCGAGGGGAATGAGTGCAGCGCATGGTTTGGGGAAGGGAGTGGTCTGAGGGTAATATACTATAGATATTTATTATATACTGAATGGACTTATCACGCAGTTAAGTGTCCGGCGAGGGGAATCAGTGAAGCGCATGGTTTGGGGAAGGGAGTGGCCTCAGGGTAATATACTGTATATATTTATTATATACTGAATGGACTGATCACGCAGTTAAGTGTCCGGCAAGGGGAATCAGTGCAGCGCATGGTTTGGGGAAGGGAGTGGCCTCAGGGTAATATACTGTAGATATTCATTATATACTGAATGGACTGATCACGCAGTTAAGTGTCCGGCGAGGGGAATCAGTGCAGCGCATGGTTTGGGGAAGGGAGTGGCCTCAGGGTAATATACTGTAGATATTTATTATATACTGAATGGACTGATCACGCAGTTAAGTGTCCGGCGAGGGGAATCAGTGCAGCGCATGGTTTGGTGAAGGGAGTGGTCTGAGGGTAATATACTGTAGATATTTATTATATACTGAATGGACTGATCACGCAGTTAAGTGTCCGGCGAGGGGAATCAGTGAAGCGCATGGTTTGGGGAAGGGAGTGGTCTGAGGGTAATATACTGCAGATATTCATTATATACTGAATGGACTGATCACGCAGTTAAGTGTCCGGCGAGGGGAATCAGTGAAGCGCATGGTTTGGGGAAGGGAGTGTTCTGAGGTTAATATACTGTAGATATTTATTATATACTGAATGGACTTATCACGCAGTTAAGTGTCCGGCGAGGGGAATCAGTGAAGTGCATGGTTTGGGGAAGGGAGTGGTCTGAGGGTAATATACTGCAGATATTCATTATATACTGAATGGACTGATCACGCAGTTAAGTGTCCGGCGAGGGGAATCAGTGCAGCGCATGGATTGGTGAAGGGAGTGGTCTGAGGGTAATATACTGTAGATATTTATTATATACTGAATGGACTGATCACGCAGTTAAGTGTCCGGCGAGGGGAATGAGTGCAGCGCATGGTTTGGGGAAGGGAGTGGTCTGAGGGTAATATACTGTAGATATTTATTATATACTGAATGGACTGATCACGCAGTTAAGTGTCCGGCAAGGGGAATCAGTGCAGCGCATGGTTTGGGGAAGGGAGTGGCCTCAGGGTAATATACTGTAGATATTCATTATATACTGAATGGACTGATCACGCAGTTAAGTGTCCGGCGAGGGGAATCAGTGCAGCGCATGGTTTGGGGAAGGGAGTGGCCTCAGGGTAATATACTGTAGATATTTATTATATACTGAATGGACTGATCACGCAGTTAAGTGTCCGGCGAGGGGAATCAGTGCAGCGCATGGTTTGGTGAAGGGAGTGGTCTGAGGGTAATATACTGTAGATATTTATTATATACTGAATGGACTGATCACGCAGTTAAGTGTCCGGCGAGGGGAATCAGTGAAGCGCATGGTTTGGGGAAGGGAGTGGTCTGAGGGTAATATACTGCAGATATTCATTATATACTGAATGGACTGATCACGCAGTTAAGTGTCCGGCGAGGGGAATCAGTGAAGCGCATGGTTTGGGGAAGGGAGTGTTCTGAGGTTAATATACTGTAGATATTTATTATATACTGAATGGACTTATCACGCAGTTAAGTGTCCGGCGAGGGGAATCAGTGAAGTGCATGGTTTGGGGAAGGGAGTGGTCTGAGGGTAATATACTGCAGATATTCATTATATACTGAATGGACTGATCACGCAGTTAAGTGTCCGGCGAGGGGAATCAGTGCAGCGCATGGATTGGTGAAGGGAGTGGTCTGAGGGTAATATACTGTAGATATTTATTATATACTGAATGGACTGATCACGCAGTTAAGTGTCCGGCGAGGGGAATGAGTGCAGCGCATGGTTTGGGGAAGGGAGTGGTCTGAGGGTAATATACTGTAGATATTTATTATATACTGAATGGACTTATCACGCAGTTAAGTGTCCGGCGAGGGGAATCAGTGAAGCGCATGGTTTGGGGAAGGGAGTGGCCTCAGGGTAATATACTGTAGATATTCATTATATACTGAATGGACTGATCACGCAGTTAAGTGTCCGGCGAGGGGAATCAGTGCAGCGCATGGTTTGGTGAAGGGAGTGGTCTGAGGGTAATATACTGTAGATATTTATTATATACTGAATGGACTGATCACGCAGTTAAGTGTCCGGCGAGGGGAATCAGTGAAGCGCATGGTTTGGGGAAGGGAGTGGTCTGAGGGTAATATACTGCAGATATTCATTATATACTAAATGGACTGATCACGCAGTTAAGTGTCCGGCGAGGGGAATCAGTGAAGCGCATGGTTTGGGGAAGGGAGTGTTCTGAGGTTAATATACTGTAGATATTTATTATATACTGAATGGACTTATCACGCAGTTAAGTGTCCGGCGAGGGGAATCAGTGAAGTGCATGGTTTGGGGAAGGGAGTGGTCTGAGGGTAATATACTGCAGATATTCATTATATACTGAATGGACTGATCACGCAGTTAAGTGTCTGGCGAAAGGAATCAGTGAAGCGCATGGTTTGGGGAAGGGAGTGTTCTGAGGGTAATATACTGTAGATATTTATTATATACTGAATGGACTTATCACGCAGTTAAGTGTCCGGCGAGGGGAATCAGTGAAGCGCATGGTTTGGGGAAGGGAGTGGTCTGAGGGTAATATACTGTAGATATTCATTATATACTGAATGGACTGATCATGCAGTTAAGTGTCCTGCGAGGGGAATCAGTGAAGCGCATGGTTTGGGGAAGGGAGTGGTCTGAGAGTAATATACTGTAGATATTTATCATATACTGAATGGACTTATCACGCAGTTAAGTGTCCGGCGAGGGGAATCAGTGAAGTGCATAGTTTGGGGAAGGGAGTGGTCTGAGGGTAATATACTGCAGATATTTATTATATACTGAATGGACTTATCACGGAGTTAAGTGTCCGGCGAGGGGAATCAGTGAAGCGCATGGTTTGGGGAAGGGAGTGGTCTGAGGGTAATATTCTGTAGATATTTATTATATACTGAATGGACTGATCACGCAGTTAAGTGTCCGGCCAGGGGAATCAGTGCAGCACATGGTTTGGTGAACGGAGTGGTCTGAGGGGAATATACTGTAGATATTTATTATATACTGAATGGACTGATCACGCAGTTAAGTGTCCGGCGAGGGGAATCAGTGCAGCGCATGGTTTGGGGAAGGGAGTGGTCTGAGGGGAATATACTGTAGATATTTATTATATACTGAATGGACTGATCACATAGTTAAGTGTCTGGCAAGGGGAATGAGTGCAGGGCATAGTTTGGGGAAGGGAGTGGTCTGAGTGTAATATACTGTAGATATTTATTATATACTGAATGCACTGATCACGCAGTTAAGTGTCCGGCCAGGGGAATCAGTGAAGCGCATGGTTTGGGGAAGGGAGTGGCCTCAGGGTAATATACTGTAGATATTTATTATATACTGAATGCACTGATCACGCAGTTAAGTGTCCGGCGAAGGGAATCAGTGAAGCGCATGGTTTGGGGAAGGGAGTGGTCTGAGGGTAATATACTGCAGATATTCATTATATACTGAATGGACTGATCACGCAGTTAAGTGTCCGGCGAGGGGAATCAGTGAAGCGCATGGTTTGGGGAAGGGAGTGTTCTGAGGTTAATATACTGTAGATATTTATTATATACTGAATGGACTTATCACGCAGTTAAGTGTCCGGCGAGGGGAATCAGTGAAGCGCATGGTTTGGGGAAGGGAGTGTTCTGAGGTTAATATACTGTAGATATTTATTATATACTGAATGGACTTATCACGCAGTTAAGTGTCCGGCGAGGGGAATCAGTGAAGTGCATGGTTTGGGGAAGGGAGTGGTCTGAGGGTAATATACTGCAGATATTCATTATATACTGAATGGACTTATCACGCAGTTAAGTGTCCGGCGAGGGGAATCAGTGAAGCGCATGGTTTGGGGAAGGGAGTGGTCTGAGGGTAATATACTGTAGTAATTCATTATATACTGAATGGACTTATCATGCAGTTAAGTGTCCGGCGAGGGGAATCAGAGAAGTGCATGGGTGGGGGAAGGGAGTGGTCTGAGGGTAATATACTGCAGATATTTATTATAAACTGAATGGACTTATCACGGAGTTAAGTGTCCGGCGAGGGGAATCAGTGAAGCGCATGGTTTGGGGAAGGGAGTGGTCTGAGGGTAATATTCTGTAGATATTTATTATATACTGAATGGACTGATCACGCAGTTAAGTGTCCGGCCAGGGGAATCAGTGCAGCACATGGTTTGGTGAACGGAGTGGTCTGAGGGGAATATACTGTAGATATTTATTATATACTGAATGGACTGATCACGCAGTTAAGTGTCCGGCGAGGGGAATCAGTGCAGCGCATGGTTTGGGGAAGGGAGTGGTCTGAGGGGAATATACTGTAGATATTTATTATATACTGAATGGACTGATCACATAGTTAAGTGTCTGGCAAGGGGAATGAGTGCAGGGCATAGTTTGGGGAAGGGAGTGGTCTGAGTGTAATATACTGTAGATATTTATTATATACTGAATGGACTGATCACGCAGTTAAGTGTCCGGCCAGGGGAATCAGTGAAGCGCATGGTTTGGGGAAGGGAGTGGCCTCAGGGTAATATACTGTAGATATTTATTATATACTGAATGCACTGATCACGCAGTTAAGTGTCCGGCGAGTTGAATCAGTGAAGCGCATGGTTTGGGGAAGGGAGTGGTCTGAGGGTAATATACTGCAGATATTCATTATATACTGAATGGACTGATCACGCAGTTAAGTGTCCGGCGAGGGGAATCAGTGAAGCGCATGGTTTGGGGAAGGGAGTGTTCTGAGGTTAATATACTGTAGATATTTATTATATACTGAATGGACTTATCACGCAGTTAAGTGTCCGGCGAGGGGAATCAGTGAAGCGCATGGTTTGGGGAAGGGAGTGTTCTGAGGTTAATATACTGTAGATATTTATTATATACTGAATGGACTTATCACGCAGTTAAGTGTCCGGCGAGGGGAATCAGTGAAGCGCATGGTTTGGGGAAGGGAGTGTTCTGAGGTTAATATACTGTAGATATTTATTATATACTGAATGGACTTATCACGCAGTTAAGTGTCCGGCGAGGGGAATCAGTGAAGCCCATGGTTTGGGGAAGGGAGTGGTCTGACGGTAATATACTGCAGATATTCATTATATACTGAATGGACTTATCACGCAGTTAAGTGTCCGGCGAGGGGAATCAGTGAAGCGCATGGTTTGGGGAAGGGAGTGGTCTGAGGGTAATATACTGCAGATATTTATTATATACTGAATGGACTTATCACGGAGTTAAGTGTCCGGCGAGGGGAATCAGTGAAGCGCATGGTTTGGGGAAGGGTGTGGTCTGAGGGTAATATTCTGTAGATATTTATTATATACTGAATGGACTGATCACGCAGTTAAGTGTCCGGCCAGGGGAATCAGTGCAGCACATGGTTTGGGGAAGGGAGTGGTCTGAGGGTAATATACTGTAGATATTTATTATATACTGAATGGACTGATCACGCAGTTAAGTGTCCGGCCAGGGGAATCAGTGCAGCACATGGTTTGGGGAAGGGAGTGGTCTGAGGGTAATATACTGTAGATATTTATTATATACTGAATGGACTGATCACACAGTTAAGTGTCCGGCCAGGGGAATCAGTGCAGCGCATAGTTTGGGGAAGGGAGTGGCCTCAGGGTAATATACTGTAGATATTTATTATATACTGAATGGACAGATCACGCAGTTAAGTGTCCGACAAGAGGAATCAGTGCAGCGCATGGTTTGGGGAAGGGAGTGGCCTCAGGGTGATATACTGTAGATATTTATTATATACTGAATGGACAGATCACGCAGTTAAGTGTCCGACAAGAGGAATCAGTGCAGCGCATGTTTTGGGGAAGGGAGTGGTCTGAGGGTAATATACTGTAGATATTTATTATATACTGAATGGACTGATCACACAGTTAAGTGTCCGGCCAGGGGAATCAGTGCAGCGCATGGTTTGTGGAAGGGAGTGGTCTGAGGGTAATATACTGTAGATATTTATTATATACTGAGTGGACTGAACACGCAGTTAAGTGTCTGGCCAGGGGAATCAGTGCAGCGCATGGTTTGGGGAAGGGAGTGGTCTGAGGGTAATATACTGTAGATATTTATTATATACTGAATGGACTTATCACGCAGTTAAGTGTCCGGCGAGGGGAATCAGTGCAGCGCATGGTTTGGGGAAGGGAGTGGTCTGAGGGTAATATACTGTAGATATTTATTATATACTGAATGGACTTATCACGCAGTTAAGTGTCCGGCGAGGGGAATCAGTGCAGCGCATGGTTTGGGGAAGTTAGTGGTCTGAGGGTAATATACTGTAGATATTTATTATATACTGAATGGACTTATCACGCAGTTAAGTGTCTGGCGAGGGGAATCAGTGCAGCGCATGGTTTGGGGAAGGGAGTGGTCTGAGGGTAATACACTGTAGATATTTATTATATACTGAATGGACTGATCACGCAATTAAGTGTCCGGCCAGGGGAATCAGTGAAGCGCATGGTTTGGGGAAGGGAGTGGCCTCAGGGTAATATACTGTAGATATTTATTATAACTGAATGGACTGATCACGCAGTTAAGTGTCCGGCGAGGGGAATCAGTGCAGCGCATGGTTTGGTGAAGGGAGTGGTCTGAGGGTAATATACTGTAGATATTTATTATATACTGAATGGACTGATCACGCAGTTAAGTGTCCGGCGAGGGGAATGAGTGCAGCGCATGGTTTGGGGAAGGGAGTGGTCTGAGGGTAATATACTGTAGATATTTATTATATACTGAATGGACTTATCACGCAGTTAAGTGTCCGGCGAGGGGAATCAGTGAAGCGCATGGTTTGGGGAAGGGAGTGGCCTCAGGGTAATATACTGTAGATATTTATTATATACTGAATGGACTGATCACGCAGTTAAGTGTCCGGCGAGGGGAATCAGTGCAGCGCATGGTTTGGGAAAGGGAGTGGTCTGAGGGTAATATACTCTAGATATTCATTATATACTGAATGGACTGATCACGCAGTTAAGTGTTCGGCAAGGGGAATCAGTGAAGCGCCTGGTTTGGGGAAGGGAGTGGCCTCAGGGTAATATACTGTAGATATTTATTATATACTGAATGGACTGATCACGCAGTTAAGTGTCCGGCGAGGGGAATCAGTGCAGCGCATGGTTTGGTGAAGGGAGTGGTCTGAGGGTAATATACTGTAGATATTTATTATATACTGAATGGACTGATCACGCAGTTAAGTGTCCGGCGAGGGGAATCAGTGAAGCGCATGGTTTGGGGAAGGGAGTGGTCTGAGGGTAATATACTGCAGATATTCATTATATACTGAATGGACTGATCACGCAGTTAAGTGTCCGGCGAGGGAAATCAGTGAAGCGCATGGTTTGGGGAAGGGAGTGTTCTGAGGTTAATATACTGTAGATATTTATTATATACTGAATGGACTTATCACGCAGTTAAGTGTCCGGCGAGGGGAATCAGTGAAGTGCATGGTTTGGGGAAGGGAGTGGTCTGAGGGTAATATACTGCAGATATTCATTATATACTGAATGGACTGATCACGCAGTTAAGTGTCTGGCGAAAGGAATCAGTGAAGAGCATGGTTTGGGGAAGGGAGTGTTCTGAAGGTAATATACTGTAGATATTTATTATATACTGAATGGACTTATCACGCAGTTAAGTGTCCGGCGAGGGGAATCAGTGAAGCGCATGGTTTGGGGAAGGGAGTGGTCTGAGGGTAATATACTGTAGATATTCATTATATACTGAATGGACTGATCATGCAGTTAAGTGTCCGGCGAGGGGAATCAGTGAAGCGCATGGTTTGGGGAAGGGAGTGGTCTGAGAGTAATATACTGTAGATATTTATCATATACTGAATGGACTTATCACGCAGTTAAGTGTCCGGCGAGGGGAATCAGTGAAGTGCATGGTTTGGGGAAGGGAGTGGTCTGAGGGTAATATACTGCATATATTTATTATATACTGAATTGACTTATCACAGAGTTAAGTGTCCGGCGAGGGGAATCAGTGAAGCGCATGGTTTGGGGAAGGGAGTGGTCTGAGGGTAATATTCTGTAGATATTTATTATATACTGAATGGACTGATCACGCAGTTAAGTGTCCGGCCAGGAGAATCAGTGCAGCACATGGTTTGGTGAACGGAGTGGTCTGAGGGGAATATACTGTAGATATTTATTATATACTGAATGGACTGATCACATAGTTAAGTGTCTGGCAAGGGGAATGAGTGCAGCGCATAGTTTGGGGAAGGAAGTGGTCTGAGTGTAATATACTGTAGATATTTATTATATACTGAATGGACTGATCACGCAGTTAAGTGTCCGGCCAGGGGAATCAGTGAAGCGCATGGTTTGGGGAAGGGAGTGGCCTCAGGGTAATATACTGTAGATATTTATTATATACTGAATGCACTGATCACGCATTTAAGTGTCCGGCGAGGGGAATCAGTGAAGCGCATGGTTTGGGGAAGGGAGTGGTCTGAGGGTAATATACTGCAGATATTCATTATATACTGAATGGACTGATCACGCAGTTAAGTGTCCGGCGAGGGGAATCAGTGAAGCGCATGGTTTGGGGAAGGGAGTGTTCTGAGGTTAATATACTGTAGATATTTATTATATACTGAATGGACTTATCACGCAGTTAAGTGTCCGGCGAGGGGAATCAGTGAAGCGCATGGTTTGGGGAAGGGAGTGTTCTGAGGTTAATATACTGTAGATATTTATTATATACTGAATGGACTTATCACGCAGTTAAGTGTCCGGCGAGGGGAATCAGTGAAGTGCATGGTTTGGGGAAGGGAGTGGTCTGAGGGTAATATACTGCAGATATTCATTATATACTGAATGGACTGATCACGCAGTTAAGTGTCTGGCGAAAGGGATCAGTGAAGCGCATGGTTTGGGGAAGGGAGTGTTCTGAGGGTAATATACTGTAGATATTTATTATATACTGAATGGACTTATCACGCAGTTAAGTGTCCGGCGAGGGGAATCAGTGAAGCGCATGGTTTGGGGAAGGGAGTGGTCTGAGGGTAATATACTGTAGATATTCATTATATAGTGAATGGACTTATCATGCAGTTAAGTGTCCGGCGAGGGGAATCAGTGAAGTGCATGGTTTGGGGAAGGGAGTGGTCTGAGGGTAATATACTGCAGATATTTATTATATACTGAATGGACTTATCACAGAGTTAAGTGTCCGGCGAGGGGAATCAGTGAAGCGCATGGTTTGGGGAAGGGAGTGGTCTGAGGGTAATATTCTGTAGATATTTATTATATACTGAATGGACTGATCACGCAGTTAAGTGTCCGGCCAGGGGAATCAGTGCAGCACATGGTTTGGGGAAGGGAGTGGTCTGAGGGTAATATACTGTAGATATTTATTATATACTGAATGGACTGATCACGCAGTTAAGTGTCCGGCCAGGGGAATCAGTGCAGCACATGGTTTGGGGAAGGGAGTGGTCTGAGGGTAAATATACTGTAGATATTTATTATATACTGAATGGACTGATCACGCAGTTAAGTGTCCGGCCAGGGAAATCAGTGCAGCGCATAGTTTGGGGAAGGGAGTGGCCTCAGGGTAATATACTGTAGATATTTATTATATACTGAATGGACAGATCACGCAGTTAAGTGTCCGACAAGAGGAATCAGTGCAGCGCATGGTTTGGGGAAGGGAGTGGTCTGAGGGTAATATACTGTAGATATTTATTATATACTGAATGGGCTGATCACATAGTGAAGTGTCGGGCCAGGGGAATCAGTGCAGCGCATGGTTTGGGGAAGGGAGTTGTCTGAGGGGAATATACTGTAGATATTTATTATATACTGAATGGACTGATCACATAGTGAAGTGTCCGGCCAGGGGAATCAGTGAAGCGCATGGTTTGGGGAACGGTGTGGTCTGAGGGTAATATACTGTAGATATTTATTATACACTGAATGGACTGAACACGCAGTTAAGGGTCCGGCCAGGGGAATCAGTGCAACGCATGGTTTGGGGAAGGGAGTGGTCTGAGGGTAATATACTGCAGATATTCATTATATACTGAATGGACTGATCACGCAGTTAAGTGTCTGGCGAAAGGAATCAGTGAAGAGCATGGTTTGGGGAAGGGAGTGTTCTGAAGGTAATATACTGTAGATATTTATTATATACTGAATGGACTTATCACGCAGTTAAGTGTCCGGCGAGGGGAATCAGTGAAGCGCATGGTTTGGGGAAGGGAGTGGTCTGAGGGTAATATACTGTAGATATTCATTATATACTGAATGGACTGATCATGCAGTTAAGTGTCCGGCGAGGGGAATCAGTGAAGCGCATGGTTTGGGGAAGGGAGTGGTCTGAGAGTAATATACTGTAGATATTTATCATATACTGAATGGACTTATCACGCAGTTAAGTGTCCGGCGAGGGGAATCAGTGAAGTGCATGGTTTGGGGAAGGGAGTGGTCTGAGGGTAATATACTGCATATATTTATTATATACTGAATGGACTTATCACAGAGTTAAGTGTCCGGCGAGGGGAATCAGTGAAGCGCATGGTTTGGGGAAGGGAGTGGTCTGAGGGTAATATTCTGTAGATATTTATTATATACTGAATGGACTGATCACGCAGTTAAGTGTCCGGCCAGGAGAATCAGTGCAGCACATGGTTTGGTGAACGGAGTGGTCTGAGGGGAATATACTGTAGATATTTATTATATACTGAATGGACTGATCACATAGTTAAGTGTCTGGCAAGGGGAATGAGTGCAGCGCATAGTTTGGGGAAGGAAGTGGTCTGAGTGTAATATACTGTAGATATTTATTATATACTGAATGGACTGATCACGCAGTTAAGTGTCCGGCCAGGGGAATCAGTGAAGCGCATGGTTTGGGGAAGGGAGTGGCCTCAGGGTAATATACTGTAGATATTTATTATATACTGAATGCACTGATCACGCATTTAAGTGTCCGGCGAGGGGAATCAGTGAAGCGCATGGTTTGGGGAAGGGAGTGGTCTGAGGGTAATATACTGCAGATATTCATTATATACTGAATGGACTGATCACGCAGTTAAGTGTCCGGCGAGGGGAATCAGTGAAGCGCATGGTTTGGGGAAGGGAGTGTTCTGAGGTTAATATACTGTAGATATTTATTATATACTGAATGGACTTATCACGCAGTTAAGTGTCCGGCGAGGGGAATCAGTGAAGCGCATGGTTTGGGGAAGGGAGTGTTCTGAGGTTAATATACTGTAGATATTTATTATATACTGAATGGACTTATCACGCAGTTAAGTGTCCGGCGAGGGGAATCAGTGAAGTGCATGGTTTGGGGAAGGGAGTGGTCTGAGGGTAATATACTGCAGATATTCATTATATACTGAATGGACTGATCACGCAGTTAAGTGTCTGGCGAAAGGGATCAGTGAAGCGCATGGTTTGGGGAAGGGAGTGTTCTGAGGGTAATATACTGTAGATATTTATTATATACTGAATGGACTTATCACGCAGTTAAGTGTCCGGCGAGGGGAATCAGTGAAGCGCATGGTTTGGGGAAGGGAGTGGTCTGAGGGTAATATACTGTAGATATTCATTATATAGTGAATGGACTTATCATGCAGTTAAGTGTCCGGCGAGGGGAATCAGTGAAGTGCATGGTTTGGGGAAGGGAGTGGTCTGAGGGTAATATACTGCAGATATTTATTATATACTGAATGGACTTATCACAGAGTTAAGTGTCCGGCGAGGGGAATCAGTGAAGCGCATGGTTTGGGGAAGGGAGTGGTCTGAGGGTAATATTCTGTAGATATTTATTATATACTGAATGGACTGATCACGCAGTTAAGTGTCCGGCCAGGGGAATCAGTGCAGCACATGGTTTGGGGAAGGGAGTGGTCTGAGGGTAATATACTGTAGATATTTATTATATACTGAATGGACTGATCACGCAGTTAAGTGTCCGGCCAGGGGAATCAGTGCAGCACATGGTTTGGGGAAGGGAGTGGTCTGAGGGTAATATACTGTAGATATTTATTATATACTGAATGGACTGATCACGCAGTTAAGTGTCCGGCCAGGGAAATCAGTGCAGCGCATAGTTTGGGGAAGGGAGTGGCCTCAGGGTAATATACTGTAGATATTTATTATATACTGAATGGACAGATCACGCAGTTAAGTGTCCGACAAGAGGAATCAGTGCAGCGCATGGTTTGGGGAAGGGAGTGGCCTCAGGGTAATATACTGTAGATATTTATTATATACTGAATGGACAGATCACACAGTTAAGTGTCCGACAAGAGGAATCAGTGCAGCGCATGGTTTGGGGAAGGGAGTGGTCTGAGGGTAATATACTGTAGATATTTATTATATACTGAATGGGCTGATCACATAGTGAAGTGTCGGGCCAGGGGAATCAGTGCAGCGCATGGTTTGGGGAAGGGAGTTGTCTGAGGGGAATATACTGTAGATATTTATTATATACTGAATGGACTGATCACATAGTGAAGTGTCCGGCCAGGGGAATCAGTGAAGCGCATGGTTTGGGGAACGGTGTGGTCTGAGGGTAATATACTGTAGATATTTATTATACACTGAATGGACTGAACACGCAGTTAAGGGTCCGGCCAGGGGAATCAGTGCAACGCATGGTTTGGGGAAGGGAGTGGTCTGAGGGTAATATACTGCAGATATTCATTATATACTGAATGGACTGATCACGCAGTTAAGTGTCTGGTGAAAGGAATCAGTGAAGCGCATGGTTTGGGGAAGGGAGTGTTCTGAGGGTAATATACTGTAGATATTTATTATATACTGAATGGACTTATCACGCAGTTAAGTGTCTGGCGAGGGGAATCAGTGAAGCGCATGGTTTGGGGAAGGGAGTGGTCTGAGGGTAATATACTGTAGATATTCATTATATACTGAATGGACTGATCATGCAGTTAAGTGTCCGGCGAGGGGAATCAGTGAAGCGCATGGTTTGGGGAAGGGAGTGGTCTGAGAGTAATATACTGTAGATATTTATTATATACTGAATGGACTTATCACGCAGTTAAGTGTCCGGCGAGGGGAATCAGTGAAATGCATGGTTTGGGGAAGGGAGTGGTCTGAGGGTAATATACTGCAGATATTTATTATATACTGAATGGACTTATCACGGAGTTAAGTGTCCGGCGAGGGGAATCAGTGAAGCGCATGGTTTGGGGAAGGGAGTGGACTGAGGGTAATATTCTGTAGATATTTATTATATACTGAATGGACTGATCACGCAGTTAAGTGTCCGGCCAGGGGAATCAGTGCAGCACATGGTTTGGTGAACAGAGTGGTCTGAGGGTAATATACTGTAGATATTTATTATATACTGAATGGACTGATCACGCAGTTAAGTGTCCGGCGAGGGGAATCAGTGCAGCGCATGGTTTGGGGAAGGGAGTGGTCTGAGGGTAATATACTGTAGATATTTATTATATACTGAATGGACTGATCACGCAGTTAAGTGTCCGGCCAGGGGAATCAGTGCAGCGCATAGTTTGGGGAAGGGAGTGGCCTCAGGGTAATATACTGTAGATATTTATCATATACTGAATGGACAGATCACGCAGTTAAGTGACCGACAAGAGGAATCAGTGCAGCGCATGGTTTGGGGAAGGGAGTGGTCTGAGGGGAATATACTGTAGATATTTATTATACACTGAATGGACTGAACACGCAGTTAAGGGTCCGGCCAGGGGAATCAGTGCAGCGCATGGTTTGGGGAAGGGAGTGGTCTGAGGGGAATATACTGTAGATATTTATTATATACTGAATGGACTGATCACATAGTTAAGTGTCTGGCGAGGGGAATGAGTGCAGCGCATAGTTTGGGGAAGGGAGTGGTCTGAGGGTAATATACTGTAGATATTTATTATATACTGAATGGACTGATCACGCAGTTAAGTGTCCAGCGAGGGGAATCAGTGAAGCGCATGGTTTGGGGAAGGGAGTGGTCTGAGGGTAATATACTGTAGATATTTATTATATACTGAATGGACTGATCACGCAGTTAAGTGTCCGGCCAGGGGAATCAGTGAAGCGCATGGTTCGGGGAAGGGAGTGTTACGAGGGTCATATACTGTAGATATTTATTATATATTGAATGGACTGATCACGCAGTTCAGTGTCCGGCCAGGGAAATCCGTGCAGCGCATGGTTTGGGGAAGGGAGTGGTGTGAGGGTAATATACTGTCGATATTTATTATATACTGAATGGACTGATCACGCAGTTAAGTGTCCGGCGAGGGGAATCAGTGAAGCGCATGGTTTGGGGAAGGGAGTGGCCTCAGGGTAATATACTGTAGATATTTATTATATATTGAATGGACTGATCACGCAGTTAAGTGTACGGCCAGGGGAATCAGTGAAGCGCATGGTTTGGGGAAGGGAGTGTTCTGAGGGTAATATACTGTACATATTTATTATGTACTGAATGGACTGATCACGCAGTTAAGTGTCTGGCGAGGGGAATCAGTGCAGCGCATGGTTTGGGGAAGGGAGTGGTCTGAGGGTAATATACTGTAGATATTTATTATATACTGAATGGACTGATCACGCAGTTAAGTGTCCGGCGAGGGGAATCAGTGAAGCGCATGGTTTGGGGAAGGGAGTGGTCTGAGGGTAATATACTGTAGATATTTATTATATACTGAATGGACTGATCACGCAGTTAAGTGTCCGGCCAGGGGAATCAGTGCAGCGCATAGTTTGGGGAAGGGAGTGGCCTCAGGGTAATATACTGTAGATATTTATTATATACTGAATGGACAGATCACGCAGTTAAGTGTCCGACAAGAGGAATCAGTGCAGCGCATGGTTTGGGGAAGGGAGTGGTCTGAGGGTAATATACTGTAGATATTTATTATATACTGAATGGACTGAACACGCAGTTAAGTGTCCGGCCAGGGGAATCAGTGCAGCGCATGGTTTGGGGAAGGGAGTTGTCTGAGGGGAATATACTGTAGATATTTATTATATACTGAATGGACTGATCACATAGTGAAGTGTCTGGCGAGGGGAATGAGTGCAGCACATAGTTTGGGGAAGGGAGTGGTCTGAGGGTAATATACTGTAGATATTTATTATATACTGAATGGACTGATCACGCAGTTAAGTGTCCGGCCAGGGGAATCAGTGAAGCGCATGGTTTGGGGAAGGGAGTGGTCTGAGGGTAACATACTGTAGATATTTATTATATGCTGAATGGACTGATCACGCAGTTAAGTGTCCGGCCAGGGGAATCAGTGAAGCGCATGGTTTGGGGAACGGAGTGGTCTGAGGGTAATATACTGTAGATATTTATTATACACTGAATGGACTGAACACGCAGTTAAGGGTCCGGCCAGGGGAATCAGTGCAGCGCATGGTTTGGGGAAGGGAGTGGTCTGAGGGTAATATACTGCAGATATTAATTATATACTGAATGGACTGATCACGCAGTTAAGTGTCTGGCGAAAGGAATCAGTGAAGCGCATGGTTTGGGGAAGGGAGTGTTCTGAGGGTAATATACTGTAGATATTTATTATATACTGAATGGAATTATCACGCAGTTAAGTGTCTGGCGAGGGGAATCAGTGAAGCGCATGGTTTGGGGAAGGGAGTGGTCTGAGGGTAATATACTGTAGATATTCATTATATACTGAATGGACTGATCATGCAGTTAAGTGTCCGGCGAGGGGAATCAGTGAAGTGCATGGTTTGGGGAAGGGAGTGGTCTGAGGGTAATATACTGCAGATATTTATTATATACTGAATGGACTTATCACAGAGTTAAGTGTCCGGCGAGGGGAATCAGTGAAGCGCATGGTTTGGGGAAGGGAGTGGTCTGAGGGTAATATTCTGTAGATATTTATTATATACTGAATGGACTGATCACGCAGTTAAGTGTCCGGCCAGGGGAATCAGTGCAGCACATGGTTTGGTGAACGGAGTGGTCTGAGGGTAATATACTGTAGATATTTATTATATACTGAATGGACTGATCACGCAGTTAAGTGTCCGGCGAGGGGAATCAGTGCAGCGCATGGTTTGGGGAAGGGAGTGGTCTGAGGGTAATATACTGTAGATATTTATTATATACTGAATGGACTGATCACGCAGTTAAGTGTCCGGCCAGGGGAATCAGTGCAGCGCATAGTTTGGGGAAGGGAGTGGCCTCAGGGTAATATACTGTAGATATTTATCATATACTGAATGGACAGATCACGCAGTTAAGTGTCCGACAAGAGGAATCAGTGCAGCGCATGGTTTGGGGAAGGGAGTGGTCTGAGGGTAATATACTGTAGATATTTATTATATACTGAATGGACTGAACACGCAGTTAAGTGTCCGGCCAGGGGAATCAGTGCAGCGCATGGTTTGGGGAAGGGAGTTGTCTGAGGGGAATATACTGTAGATATTTATTATATACTGAATGGACTGATCACATAGTGAAGTGTCTGGCGAGGGGAATGAGTGCAGCACATAGTTTGGAGAAGGGAGTGGTCTGAGGGTACAATACTGTAGATATTTATTATATACTGAATGGACTGATCACGCAGTTAAGTGTCCGGCCAGGGCAATCAGTGAAGCGCATGGTTTGGGGAAGGGAGTGGTCTGAGGGTAATATACTGCAGATATTCATTATATACTGAATGGACTGATCACGCAGTTAAGTGTCCGGCGAGGGGAATCAGTGAAGAGCATGGTTTGGGGAAGGGAGTGTTCTGAGGTTAATATACTGTAGATATTTATTATATACTGAATGGACTTATCACGCAGTTAAGTGTCCGGCGAGGGGAATCAGTGAAGTGCATGGTTTGGGGAAGGGAGTGGTCTGAGGGTAATATACTGCAGATATTCATTATATACTGAATGGACTGATCACGCAGTTAAGTGTCTGGCGAAAGGAATCAGTGAAGAGCATGGTTTGGCGAAGGGAGTGTTCTGAAGGTAATATACTGTAGATATTTATTATATACTGAATGGACTTATCACGCAGTTAAGTGTCCGGCGAGGGGAATCAGTGAAGCGCATGGTTTGGGGAAGGGAGTGGTCTGAGGGTAATATACTGTAGATATTCATTATATACTGAATGGACTGATCATGCAGTTAAGTGTCCGGCGAGGGGAATCAGTGAAGCGCATGGTTTGGGGAAGGGAGTGGTCTGAGAGTAATATACTGTAGATATTTATCATATACTGAATGGACTTATCACGCAGTTAAGTGTCCGGCGAGGGGAATCAGTGAAGTGCATGGTTTGGGGAAGGGAGTGGTCTGAGGGTAATATACTGCATATATTTATTATATACTGAATGGACTTATCACAGAGTTAAGTGTCCGGCGAGGGGAATCAGTGAAGCGCATGGTTTGGGGAAGGGAGTGGTCTGAGGGTAATATTCTGTAGATATTTATTATATACTGAATGGACTGATCACGCAGTTAAGTGTCCGGCCAGGAGAATCAGTGCAGCACATGGTTTGGTGAACGGAGTGGTCTGAGGGGAATATACTGTAGATATTTATTATATACTGAATGGACTGATCACATAGTTAAGTGTCTGGCAAGGGGAATGAGTGCAGCGCATAGTTTGGGGAAGGAAGTGGTCTGAGTGTAATATACTGTAGATATTTATTATATACTGAATGGACTGATCACGCAGTTAAGTGTCCGGCCAGGGGAATCAGTGAAGCGCATGGTTTGGGGAAGGGAGTGGCCTCAGGGTAATATACTGTAGATATTTATTATATACTGAATGCACTGATCACGCATTTAAGTGTCCGGCGAGGGGAATCAGTGAAGCGCATGGTTTGGGGAAGGGAGTGGTCTGAGGGTAATATACTGCAGATATTCATTATATACTGAATGGACTGATCACGCAGTTAAGTGTCCGGCGAGGGGAATCAGTGAAGCGCATGGTTTGGGGAAGGGAGTGTTCTGAGGTTAATATACTGTAGATATTTATTATATACTGAATGGACTTATCACGCAGTTAAGTGTCCGGCGAGGGGAATCAGTGAAGCGCATGGTTTGGGGAAGGGAGTGTTCTGAGGTTAATATACTGTAGATATTTATTATATACTGAATGGACTTATCACGCAGTTAAGTGTCCGGCGAGGGGAATCAGTGAAGTGCATGGTTTGGGGAAGGGAGTGGTCTGAGGGTAATATACTGCAGATATTCATTATATACTGAATGGACTGATCACGCAGTTAAGTGTCTGGCGAAAGGGATCAGTGAAGCGCATGGTTTGGGGAAGGGAGTGTTCTGAGGGTAATATACTGTAGATATTTATTATATACTGAATGGACTTATCACGCAGTTAAGTGTCCGGCGAGGGGAATCAGTGAAGCGCATGGTTTGGGGAAGGGAGTGGTCTGAGGGTAATATACTGTAGATATTCATTATATACTGAATGGACTTATCATGCAGTTAAGTGTCCGGCGAGGGGAATCAGTGAAGTGCATGGTTTGGGGAAGGGAGTGGTCTGAGGGTAATATACTGCAGATATTTATTATATACTGAATGGACTTATCACGGAGTTAAGTGTCCGGCGAGGGGAATCAGTGAAGCGCATGGTTTGGGGAAGGGAGTGGTCTGAGGGTAATATTCTGTAGATATTTATTATATACTGAATGGACTGATCACGCAGTTAAGTGTCCGGCCAGGGGAATCAGTGCAGCACATGGTTTGGGGAAGGGAGTGGTCTGAGGGTAATATACTGTAGATATTTATTATATACTGAATGGACTGATCACGCAGTTAAGTGTCCGGCCAGGGGAATCAGTGCAGCACATGGTTTGGGGAAGGGAGTGGTCTGAGGGTAATATACTGTAGATATTTATTATATACTGAATGGACTGATCACGCAGTTAAGTGTCCGGCCAGGGAAATCAGTGCAGCGCATAGTTTGGGGAAGGGAGTGGCCTCAGGGTAATATACTGTAGATATTTATTATATACTGAATGGACAGATCACGCAGTTAAGTGTCCGACAAGAGGAATCAGTGCAGCGCATGGTTTGGGGAAGGGAGTGGCCTCAGGGTAATATACTGTAGATATTTATTATATACTGAATGGACAGATCACACAGTTAAGTGTCCGACAAGAGGAATCAGTGCAGCGCATGGTTTGGGGAAGGGAGTGGTCTGAGGGTAATATACTGTAGATATTTATTATATACTGAAGGGGCTGATCACATAGTGAAGTGTCGGGCCAGGGGAATCAGTGCAGCGCATGGTTTGGGGAAGGGAGTTGTCTGAGGGGAATATACTGTAGATATTTATTATATACTGAATGGACTGATCACATAGTGAAGTGTCCGGCCAGGGGAATCAGTGAAGCGCATGGTTTGGGGAACGGTGTGGTCTGAGGGTAATATACTGTAGATATTTATTATACACTGAATGGACTGAACACGCAGTTAAGGGTCCGGCCAGGGGAATCAGTGCAACGCATGGTTTGGGGAAGGGAGTGGTCTGAGGGTAATATACTGCAGATATTCATTATATACTGAATGGACTGATCACGCAGTTAAGTGTCTGGCGAAAGGAATCAGTGAAGCGCATGGTTTGGGGAAGGGAGTGTTCTGAGGGTAATATACTGTAGATATTTATTATATACTGAATGGACTTATCACGCAGTTAAGTGTCTGGCGAGGGGAATCAGTGAAGCGCATGGTTTGGGGAAGGGAGTGGTCTGAGGGTAATATACTGTAGATATTCATTATATACTGAATGGACTGATCATGCAGTTAAGTGTCCGGCGAGGGGAATCAGTGAAGCGCATGGTTTGGGGAAGGGAGTGGTCTGAGAGTAATATACTGTAGATATTTATTATATACTGAATGGACTTATCACGCAGTTAAGTGTCCGGCGAGGGGAATCAGTGAAATGCATGGTTTGGGGAAGGGAGTGGTCTGAGGGTAATATACTGCAGATATTTATTATATACTGAATGGACTTATCACGGAGTTAAGTGTCCGGCGAGGGGAATCAGTGAAGCGCATGGTTTGGGGAAGGGAGTGGACTGAGGGTAATATTCTGTAGATATTTATTATATACTGAATGGACTGATCACGCAGTTAAGTGTCCGGCCAGGGGAATCAGTGCAGCACATGGTTTGGTGAACGGAGTGGTCTGAGGGTAATATACTGTAGATATTTATTATATACTGAATGGACTGATCACGCAGTTAAGTGTCCGGCGAGGGGAATCAGTGCAGCGCATGGTTTGGGGAAGGGAGTGGTCTGAGGGTAATATACTGTAGATATTTATTATATACTGAATGGACTGATCACGCAGTTAAGTGTCCGGCCAGGGGAATCAGTGCAGCGCATAGTTTGGGGAAGGGAGTGGCCTCAGGGTAATATACTGTAGATATTTATCATATACTGAATGGACAGATCACGCAGTTAAGTGACCGACAAGAGGAATCAGTGCAGCGCATGGTTTGGGGAAGGGAGTGGTCTGAGGGGAATATACTGTAGATATTTATTATACACTGAATGGACTGAACACGCAGTTAAGGGTCCGGCCAGGGGAATCAGTGCAGCGCATGGTTTGGGGAAGGGAGTGGTCTGAGGGGAATATACTGTAGATATTTATTATATACTGAATGGACTGATCACATAGTTAAGTGTCTGGCGAGGGGAATGAGTGCAGCGCATAGTTTGGGGAAGGGAGTGGTCTGAGGGTAATATACTGTAGATATTTATTATATACTGAATGGACTGATCACGCAGTTAAGTGTCCAGCGAGGGGAATCAGTGAAGCGCATGGTTTGGGGAAGGGAGTGGTCTGAGGGTAATATACTGTAGATATTTATTATATACTGAATGGACTGATCACGCAGTTAAGTGTCCGGCCAGGGGAATCAGTGAAGCGCATGGTTCGGGGAAGGGAGTGTTACGAGGGTCATATACTGTAGATATTTATTATATATTGAATGGACTGATCACGCAGTTAAGTGTCCGGCCAGGGAAATCCGTGCAGCGCATGGTTTGGGGAAGGGAGTGGTGTGAGGGTAATATACTGTCGATATTTATTATATACTGAATGGACTGATCACGCAGTTAAGTGTCCGGCGAGGGGAATCAGTGAAGCGCATGGTTTGGGGAAGGGAGTGGCCTCAGGGTAATATACTGTAGATATTTATTATATATTGAATGGACTGATCACGCAGTTAAGTGTACGGCCAGGGGAATCAGTGAAGCGCATGGTTTGGGGAAGGGAGTGTTCTGAGGGTAATATACTGTACATATTTATTATGTACTGAATGGACTGATCACGCAGTTAAGTGTCTGGCGAGGGGAATCAGTGCAGCGCATGGTTTGGGGAAGGGAGTGGTCTGAGGGTAATATACTGTAGATATTTATTATATACTGAATGGACTGATCACGCAGTTAAGTGTCCGGCGAGGGGAATCAGTGAAGCGCATGGTTTGGGGAAGGGAGTGGTCTGAGGGTAATATACTGTAGATATTTATTATATACTGAATGGACTGATCACGCAGTTAAGTGTCCGGCCAGGGGAATCAGTGCAGCGCATAGTTTGGGGAAGGGAGTGGCCTCAGGGTAATATACTGTAGATATTTATTATATACTGAATGGACAGATCACGCAGTTAAGTGTCCGACAAGAGGAATCAGTGCAGCGCATGGTTTGGGGAAGGGAGTGGTCTGAGGGGAATATACTGTAGATATTTATTATACACTGAATGGACTGAACACGCAGTTAAGGGTCCGGCCAGGGGAATCAGTGCAGCGCATGGTTTGGGGAAGGGAGTGGTCTGAGGGGAATATACTGTAGATATTTATTATATACTGAATGGACTGATCACATAGTTAAGTGTCTGGCGAGGGGAATGAGTGCAGCGCATAGTTTGGGGAAGGGAGTGGTCTGAGGGTAATATACTGTAGATATTTATTATATACTGAATGGACTGATCACGCAGTTAAGTGTCCAGCGAGGGGAATCAGTGAAGCGCATGGTTTGGGGAAGGGAGTGGTCTGAGGGTAATATACTGTAGATATTTATTATATACTGAATGGACTGATCACGCAGTTAAGTGTCCGGCCAGGGAAATCAGTGCAGCGCATAGTTTGGGGAAGGGAGTGGCCTCAGGGTAATATACTGTAGATATTTATTATATACTGAATGGACAGATCACGCAGTTAAGTGTCCGACAAGAGGAATCAGTGCAGCGCATGGTTTGGGGAAGGGAGTGGCCTCAGGGTAATATACTGTAGATATTTATTATATACTGAATGGACAGATCACACAGTTAAGTGTCCGACAAGAGGAATCAGTGCAGCGCATGGTTTGGGGAAGGGAGTGGTCTGAGGGTAATATACTGTAGATATTTATTATATACTGAAGGGGCTGATCACATAGTGAAGTGTCGGGCCAGGGGAATCAGTGCAGCGCATGGTTTGGGGAAGGGAGTTGTCTGAGGGGAATATACTGTAGATATTTATTATATACTGAATGGACTGATCACATAGTGAAGTGTCCGGCCAGGGGAATCAGTGAAGCGCATGGTTTGGGGAACGGTGTGGTCTGAGGGTAATATACTGTAGATATTTATTATACACTGAATGGACTGAACACGCAGTTAAGGGTCCGGCCAGGGGAATCAGTGCAACGCATGGTTTGGGGAAGGGAGTGGTCTGAGGGTAATATACTGCAGATATTCATTATATACTGAATGGACTGATCACGCAGTTAAGTGTCTGGCGAAAGGAATCAGTGAAGCGCATGGTTTGGGGAAGGGAGTGTTCTGAGGGTAATATACTGTAGATATTTATTATATACTGAATGGACTTATCACGCAGTTAAGTGTCTGGCGAGGGGAATCAGTGAAGCGCATGGTTTGGGGAAGGGAGTGGTCTGAGGGTAATATACTGTAGATATTCATTATATACTGAATGGACTGATCATGCAGTTAAGTGTCCGGCGAGGGGAATCAGTGAAGCGCATGGTTTGGGGAAGGGAGTGGTCTGAGAGTAATATACTGTAGATATTTATTATATACTGAATGGACTTATCACGCAGTTAAGTGTCCGGCGAGGGGAATCAGTGAAATGCATGGTTTGGGGAAGGGAGTGGTCTGAGGGTAATATACTGCAGATATTTATTATATACTGAATGGACTTATCACGGAGTTAAGTGTCCGGCGAGGGGAATCAGTGAAGCGCATGGTTTGGGGAAGGGAGTGGACTGAGGGTAATATTCTGTAGATATTTATTATATACTGAATGGACTGATCACGCAGTTAAGTGTCCGGCCAGGGGAATCAGTGCAGCACATGGTTTGGTGAACGGAGTGGTCTGAGGGTAATATACTGTAGATATTTATTATATACTGAATGGACTGATCACGCAGTTAAGTGTCCGGCGAGGGGAATCAGTGCAGCGCATGGTTTGGGGAAGGGAGTGGTCTGAGGGTAATATACTGTAGATATTTATTATATACTGAATGGACTGATCACGCAGTTAAGTGTCCGGCCAGGGGAATCAGTGCAGCGCATAGTTTGGGGAAGGGAGTGGCCTCAGGGTAATATACTGTAGATATTTATCATATACTGAATGGACAGATCACGCAGTTAAGTGACCGACAAGAGGAATCAGTGCAGCGCATGGTTTGGGGAAGGGAGTGGTCTGAGGGGAATATACTGTAGATATTTATTATACACTGAATGGACTGAACACGCAGTTAAGGGTCCGGCCAGGGGAATCAGTGCAGCGCATGGTTTGGGGAAGGGAGTGGTCTGAGGGGAATATACTGTAGATATTTATTATATACTGAATGGACTGATCACATAGTTAAGTGTCTGGCGAGGGGAATGAGTGCAGCGCATAGTTTGGGGAAGGGAGTGGTCTGAGGGTAATATACTGTAGATATTTATTATATACTGAATGGACTGATCACGCAGTTAAGTGTCCAGCGAGGGGAATCAGTGAAGCGCATGGTTTGGGGAAGGGAGTGGTCTGAGGGTAATATACTGTAGATATTTATTATATACTGAATGGACTGATCACGCAGTTAAGTGTCCGGCCAGGGGAATCAGTGAAGCGCATGGTTCGGGGAAGGGAGTGTTACGAGGGTCATATACTGTAGATATTTATTATATATTGAATGGACTGATCACGCAGTTAAGTGTCCGGCCAGGGAAATCCGTGCAGCGCATGGTTTGGGGAAGGGAGTGGTGTGAGGGTAATATACTGTCGATATTTATTATATACTGAATGGACTGATCACGCAGTTAAGTGTCCGGCGAGGGGAATCAGTGAAGCGCATGGTTTGGGGAAGGGAGTGGCCTCAGGGTAATATACTGTAGATATTTATTATATATTGAATGGACTGATCACGCAGTTAAGTGTACGGCCAGGGGAATCAGTGAAGCGCATGGTTTGGGGAAGGGAGTGTTCTGAGGGTAATATACTGTACATATTTATTATGTACTGAATGGACTGATCACGCAGTTAAGTGTCTGGCGAGGGGAATCAGTGCAGCGCATGGTTTGGGGAAGGGAGTGGTCTGAGGGTAATATACTGTAGATATTTATTATATACTGAATGGACTGATCACGCAGTTAAGTGTCCGGCGAGGGGAATCAGTGAAGCGCATGGTTTGGGGAAGGGAGTGGTCTGAGGGTAATATACTGTAGATATTTATTATATACTGAATGGACTGATCACGCAGTTAAGTGTCCGGCCAGGGGAATCAGTGCAGCGCATAGTTTGGGGAAGGGAGTGGCCTCAGGGTAATATACTGTAGATATTTATTATATACTGAATGGACAGATCACGCAGTTAAGTGTCCGACAAGAGGAATCAGTGCAGCGCATGGTTTGGGGAAGGGAGTGGTCTGAGGGGAATATACTGTAGATATTTATTATACACTGAATGGACTGAACACGCAGTTAAGGGTCCGGCCAGGGGAATCAGTGCAGCGCATGGTTTGGGGAAGGGAGTGGTCTGAGGGGAATATACTGTAGATATTTATTATATACTGAATGGACTGATCACATAGTTAAGTGTCTGGCGAGGGGAATGAGTGCAGCGCATAGTTTGGGGAAGGGAGTGGTCTGAGGGTAATATACTGTAGATATTTATTATATACTGAATGGACTGATCACGCAGTTAAGTGTCCAGCGAGGGGAATCAGTGAAGCGCATGGTTTGGGGAAGGGAGTGGTCTGAGGGTAATATACTGTAGATATTTATTATATACTGAATGGACTGATCACGCAGTTAAGTGTCCGGCCAGGGGAATCAGTGAAGCGCATGGTTCGGGGAAGGGAGTGTTACGAGGGTCATATACTGTAGATATTTATTATATATTGAATGGACTGATCACGCAGTTAAGTGTCCGGCCAGGGAAATCCGTGCAGCGCATGGTTTGGGGAAGGGAGTGGTGTGAGGGTAATATACTGTCGATATTTATTATATACTGAATGGACTGATCACGCAGTTAAGTGTCCGGCGAGGGGAATCAGTGAAGCGCATGGTTTGGGGAAGGGAGTGGCCTCAGGGTAATATACTGTAGATATTTATTATATATTGAATGGACTGATCACGCAGTTAAGTGTACGGCCAGGGGAATCAGTGAAGCGCATGGTTTGGGGAAGGGAGTGTTCTGAGGGTAATATACTGTACATATTTATTATGTACTGAATGGACTGATCACGCAGTTAAGTGTCTGGCGAGGGGAATCAGTGCAGCGCATGGTTTGGGGAAGGGAGTGGTCTGATGGTAATATACTGTAGATATTTATTATATACTGAATGGACTGATCACGCAGTTAAGTGTCCGGCGAGGGGAATCAGTGAAGCGCATGGTTTGGGGAAGGGAGTGGTCTGAGGGTAATATACTGTAGATATTTATTATATACTGAATGGACTGATCACGCAGTTAAGTGTCCGGCCAGGGGAATCAGTGCAGCGCATAGTTTGGGGAAGGGAGTGGCCTCAGGGTAATATACTGTAGATATTTATTATATACTGAATGGACAGATCACGCAGTTAAGTGTCCGACAAGAGGAATCAGTGCAGCGCATGGTTTGGGGAAGGGAGTGGTCTGAGGGTAATATACTGTAGATATTTATTATATACTGAATGGACTGAACACGCAGTTAAGTGTCCGGCCAGGGGAATCAGTGCAGCGCATGGTTTGGGGAAGGGAGTTGTCTGAGGGGAATATACTGTAGATATTTATTATATACTGAATGGACTGATCACATAGTGAAGTGTCTGGCGAGGGGAATGAGTGCAGCACATAGTTTGGGGAAGGGAGTGGTCTGAGGGTAATATACTGTAGATATTTATTATATACTGAATGGACTGATCACGCAGTTAAGTGTCCGGCCAGGGGAATCAGTGAAGCGCATGGTTTGGGGAAGGGAGTGGTCTGAGGGTAACATACTGTAGATATTTATTATATACTGAATGGACTGATCACGCAGTTAAGTGTCCGGCCAGGGGAATCAGTGAAGCGCATGGTTTGGGGAACGGAGTGGTCTGAGGGTAATATACTTTAGATATTTATTATACACTGAATGGACTGAACACGCAGTTAAGGGTCCGGCCAGGGGAATCAGTGCAGCGCATGGTTTGGGGAAGGGAGTGGTCTGAGGGTAATATACTGCAGATATTCATTATATACTGAATGGACTGATCACGCAGTTAAGTGTCTGGCGAAAGGAATCAGTGAAGCGCATGGTTTGGGGAAGGGAGTGTTCTGAGGGTAATATACTGTAGATATTTATTATATACTGAATGGAATTATCACGCAGTTAAGTGTCTGGCGAGGGGAATCAGTGAAGCGCATGGTTTGGGGAAGGGAGTGGTCTGAGGGTAATATACTGTAGATATTCATTATATACTGAATGGACTGATCATGCAGTTAAGTGTCCGGCGAGGGGAATCAGTGAAGTGCATGGTTTGGGGAAGGGAGTGGTCTGAGGGTAATATACTGCAGATATTTATTATATACTGAATGGACTTATCACAGAGTTAAGTGTCCGGCGAGGGGAATCAGTGAAGCGCATGGTTTGGGGAAGGGAGTGGTCTGAGGGTAATATTCTGTAGATATTTATTATATACTGAATGGACTGATCACGCAGTTAAGTGTCCGGCCAGGGGAATCAGTGCAGCACATGGTTTGGTGAACGGAGTGGTCTGAGGGTAATATACTGTAGATATTTATTATATACTGAATGGACTGATCACGCAGTTAAGTGTCCGGCGAGGGGAATCAGTGCAGCGCATGGTTTGGGGAAGGGAGTGGTCTGAGGGTAATATACTGTAGATATTTATTATATACTGAATGGACTGATCACGCAGTTAAGTGTCCGGCCAGGGGAATCAGTGCAGCGCATAGTTTGGGGACAGGAGTGGCCTCAGGGTAATATACTGTAGATATTTATCATATACTGAATGGACAGATCACGCAGTTAAGTGTCCGACAAGAGGAATCAGTGCAGCGCATGGTTTGGGGAAGGGAGTGGTCTGAGGGTAATATACTGTAGATATTTATTATATACTGAATGGACTGAACACGCAGTTAAGTGTCCGGCCAGGGGAATCAGTGCAGCGCATGGTTTGGGGAAGGGAGTTGTCTGAGGGGAATATACTGTAGATATTTCTTATATACTGAATGGACTGATCACATAGTGAAGTGTCTGGCGAGGGGAATGAGTGCAGCACATAGTTTGGAGAAGGGAGTGGTCTGAGGGTACAATACTGTAGATATTTATTATATACTGAATGGACTGATCACGCAGTTAAGTGTCCGGCCAGGGGAATCAGTGAAGCGCATGGTTTGGGGAAGGGAGTGGTCTGAGGGTAATATACTGTAGATATTTATTATATACTGAATGGACTGATCACGCAGTTAAGTGTCCGGCCAGGGGAATCAGTGAAGCGCATGGTTTGGGGAACGGAGTGGTCTGAGGGTAATATACTGTAGATATTTATTATACACTGAATGGACTGAACACGCAGTTAAGGGTCCGGCCAGGGGAATCCGTGCAGCGCATGGTTTGGGGAAGGGAGTGGTCTGAGGGGAATATACTGTAGATATTTATTATATACTGAATGGACTGATCACATAGTTAAGTGTTTGGCGAGGGGAATGAGTGCAGCGCATTGTTTGGGGAAGGGAGTGGTCTGAGGGTAATATACTGTAGATATTTATTATATACTGAATGGACTGATCACGCAGTTAAGTGTCCGGCGAGGGGAATCAGTGAAGCGCATGGTTTGGGAAAGGGAGTGGTCTGAGGGTAATATACTGTAGATATTTATTATATACTGAATGGACTGATCACGCAGTTAAGTGTCCGGCCAGGGGAATCAGTGAAGCGCATGGTTAGGGGAAAGGAGTGGTACGAGGGTAATATACTGTAGATATTTATTATATATTGAATGGACTGATCACGCAGTTAAGTGTCCGGCCAGGGAAATCCGTGCAGCGCATGGTTTGGGGAAGGGAGTTGTGTGAGGGTAATATACTGTAGATATTTATTATATACTGAATGGACTGATCACGCAGTTAAGTGTCCGGCGAGGGGAATCAGTGAAGCGCATGGTTTGGGGAAGGGAGTGGCCTCAGGGTAATATACTGTAGATATTTATTATATATTGAATGGACTGATCACGCAGTTAAGTGTCCGGCCAGGGAAATCCGTGCAGCGCATGGTTTGGGGAAGGGAGTGGTCTGAGGGTAATATACTGTAGATATTTATTATATACTGAATGGACTGATCACGCAGTTAAGTGTCCGGCGAGGGGAATCAGTGAAGCGCATGGTTTGGGGAAGGGGGTGGCCTCAGGGTAATATAATGCAGATATTTATTATATACTGAATGGACTGATCACCTAGTTAAGTGTCTGGCGAGGGGAATGAGTGCAGCGCATAGTTTGGGGAAGGGAGTGGCCTCAGGGTAATATACTGTAGATATTTATTATATACTGAATGGACTGATCACGCAGTTACGTGTCCGGCGAGGGGAATCAGTGCAGCGCATGGTTTGGGGAAGGGAGTGGTCTGAGGGTAATATACTGTAGATATTTATTATATACTGAATGGACTGATCACGCAGTTAAGTGTCCGGCCAGGGGAATCAGTGCAGCGTATAGTTTGGGGAAGGGAGTGGCCTCAGGGTAATATACTGTTGATATTTATTATATACTGAATGGACTGATCACGCAGTTAAGTGTCCGGCCAGGGGAATCAGTGCAGCGGATAGTTTGGGGAAGGGAGTGGCCTCAGGGTAATATACTGTTGATATTTATTATATACTGAATGGACTGAACACGCAGTTAAGTGTCCGGCGAGGGGAATGAGTGCAGCGCATAGTTTGGGGAAGGGAGTGGTCTGAGGGTAATATACTGTAGATATTTATTATATACTGAATGGACTGATCACGCAGTTAAGTGTCCGGCCAGGGGAATCAGTGAAGCGCATGGTTTGGGGAACGGAGTGGTCTGAGGGTAATGTACTGTAGATATTTATTATATATTGAATGGACTGATCACGCAGTTAAGTGTAAGGCCAGGGGAATCAGTGAAGCGCATGGTTTGGGGAAGGGAGTGTTCTGAGGGTAATATACTGTAGATATTTATTATGTACTGAATGGACTGATCACGCAGTTAAGTGTCTGGCGAGGGGAATCAGTGAAGCGCATGGTTTGGGGAAGGGAGTGGTCTGAGGGTAATATACTGTAGATATTTATTACATACTGAATGGACTGATCACGCAGTTAAGTGTCCGGCGAGGGGAATCAGTGAAGCGCATGGTTTGGGAAAGGGAGTGGTCTGAGGGTAATATACTGTAGATATTTATTATATACTGAATGGACTGATCACGCAGTTAAGTGTCCGGCCAGGGGAATCAGTGAAGCGCATGGTTTGGGGAAGGGAGTGGTACGAGGGTAATATACTGTAGATATTTATTATATATTGAATGGACTGATCACGCAGTTAAGTGTCCGGCCAGGGAAATCCGTGCAGCGCATGGTTTGGGGAAGGGAGTGGTGTGAGGGTAATATACTGTAGATATTTATTATATACTGAATGGACTGATCACGCAGTTAAGTGTCCGGCGAGGGGAATCAGTGAAGCGCATGGTTTGGGGAAGGGAGTGGCCTCAGGGTAATATACTGTAGATATTTATTATATATTGAATGGACTGATCACGCAGTTAAGTGTCCGGCCAGGGAAATCCGTGCAGCGCATGGTTTGGGGAAGGGAGTGGTCTGAGGGTAATATACTGTAGATATTTATTATATACTGAATGGACTGATCACGCAGTTAAGTGTCCGGCGAGGGGAATCAGTGAAGCGCATGGTTTGGGGAAGGGGGTGGCCTCAGGGTAATATAATGCAGATATTTATTATATACTGAATGGACTGATCACCTAGTTAAGTGTCTGGCGAGGGGAATGAGTGCAGCGCATAGTTTGGGGAAGGGAGTGGCCTCAGGGTAATATACTGTAGATATTTATTATATACTGAATGGACTGATCACGCAGTTACGTGTCCGGCGAGGGGAATCAGTGCAGCGCATGGTTTGGGGAAGGGAGTGGTCTGAGGGTAATATACTGTAGATATTTATTATATACTGAATGGACTGATCACGCAGTTAAGTGTCCGGCCAGGGGAATCAGTGCAGCGTATAGTTTGGGGAAGGGAGTGGCCTCAGGGTAATATACTGTTGATATTTATTATATACTGAATGGACTGATCACGCAGTTAAGTGTCTGGCCAGGGGAATCAGTGCAGCGGATAGTTTGGGGAAGGGAGTGGCCTCAGGGTAATATACTGTTGATATTTATTATATACTGAATGGACTGAACACGCAGTTAAGTGTCCGGCGAGGGGAATGAGTGCACCGCATAGTTTGGGGAAGGGAGTGGTCTGAGGGTAATATACTGTAGATATTTATTATATACTGAATGGACTGATCACGCAGTTAAGTGTCCGGCCAGGGGAATCAGTGAAGCGCATGGTTTGGGGAACGGAGTGGTCTGAGGGTAATGTACTGTAGATATTTATTATATATTGAATGGACTGATCACGCAGTTAAGTGTAAGGCCAGGGGAATCAGTGAAGCGCATGGTTTGGGGAAGGGAGTGTTCTGAGGGTAATATACTGTAGATATTTATTATGTACTGAATGGACTGATCACGCAGTTAAGTGTCTGGCGAGGGGAATCAGTGAAGCGCATGGTTTGGGGAAGGGAGTGGTCTGAGGGTAATATACTGTAGATATTTATTATATACTGAATGGACTGATCACGCAGTTAAGTGTCCGGCGAGGGGAATCAGTGAAGCGCATGGTTTGGGGAAGGGGGTGGCCTCAGGGTAATATAATGCAGATATTTATTATATACTGAATGGACTGATCACCTAGTTAAGTGTCTGGCGAGGGGAATGAGTGCAGCGCATAGTTTGGGGAAGGGAGTGGCCTTAGGGTAATATACTGTAGATATTTATTATATACTGAATGGACTGATCACGCAGTTACGTGTCCGGCGAGGGGAATCAGTGCAGCGCATGGTTTGGGGAAGGGAGTGGTCTGAGGGTAATATACTGTAGATATTCATTATATACTGAATGGACTGATCATGCAGTTAAGTGTCCGGCGAGGGGAATCAGTGAAGCGCATGGTTTGGGGAAGGGAGTGGTCTGAGAGTAATATACTGTAGATATTTATCATATACTGAATGGACTTATCACGCAGTTAAGTGTCCGGCGAGGGGAATCAGTGAAGTGCATGGTTTGGGGAAGGGAGTGGTCTGAGGGTAATATACTGCATATATTTATTATATACTGAATGGACTTATCACAGAGTTAAGTGTCCGGCGAGGGGAATCAGTGAAGCGCATGGTTTGGGGAAGGGAGTGGTCTGAGGGTAATATTCTGTAGATATTTATTATATACTGAATGGACTGATCACGCAGTTAAGTGTCCGGCCAGGAGAATCAGTGCAGCACATGGTTTGGTGAACGGAGTGGTCTGAGGGGAATATACTGTAGATATTTATTATATACTGAATGGACTGATCACATAGTTAAGTGTCTGGCAAGGGGAATGAGTGCAGCGCATAGTTTGGGGAAGGAAGTGGTCTGAGTGTAATATACTGTAGATATTTATTATATACTGAATGGACTGATCACGCAGTTAAGTGTCCGGCCAGGGGAATCAGTGAAGCGCATGGTTTGGGGAAGGGAGTGGCCTCAGGGTAATATACTGTAGATATTTATTATATACTGAATGCACTGATCACGCATTTAAGTGTCCGGCGAGGGGAATCAGTGAAGCGCATGGTTTGGGGAAGGGAGTGGTCTGAGGGTAATATACTGCAGATATTCATTATATACTGAATGGACTGATCACGCAGTTAAGTGTCCGGCGAGGGGAATCAGTGAAGCGCATGGTTTGGGGAAGGGAGTGTTCTGAGGTTAATATACTGTAGATATTTATTATATACTGAATGGACTTATCACGCAGTTAAGTGTCCGGCAAGGGGAATCAGTGAAGCGCATGGTTTGGGGAAGGGAGTGTTCTGAGGTTAATATACTGTAGATATTTATTATATACTGAATGGACTTATCACGCAGTTAAGTGTCCGGCGAGGGGAATCAGTGAAGTGCATGGTTTGGGGAAGGGAGTGGTCTGAGGGTAATATACTGCAGATATTCATTATATACTGAATGGACTGATCACGCAGTTAAGTGTCTGGCGAAAGGGATCAGTGAAGCGCATGGTTTGGGGAAGGGAGTGTTCTGAGGGTAATATACTGTAGATATTTATTATATACTGAATGGACTTATCACGCAGTTAAGTGTCCGGCGAGGGGAATCAGTGAAGCGCATGGTTTGGGGAAGGGAGTGGTCTGAGGGTAATATACTGTAGATATTCATTATATACTGAATGGACTTATCATGCAGTTAAGTGTCCGGCGAGGGGAATCAGTGAAGTGCATGGTTTGGGGAAGGGAGTGGTCTGAGGGTAATATACTGCAGATATTTATTATATACTGAATGGACTTATCACGGAGTTAAGTGTCCGGCGAGGGGAATCAGTGAAGCGCATGGTTTGGGGAAGGGAGTGGTCTGAGGGTAATATTCTGTAGATATTTATTATATACTGAATGGACTGATCACGCAGTTAAGTGTCCGGCCAGGGGAATCAGTGCAGCACATGGTTTGGGGAAGGGAGTGGTCTGAGGGTAATATACTGTAGATATTTATTATATACTGAATGGACTGATCACGCAGTTAAGTGTCCGGCCAGGGGAATCAGTGCAGCACATGGTTTGGGGAAGGGAGTGGTCTGAGGGTAATATACTGTAGATATTTATTATATACTGAATGGACTGATCACGCAGTTAAGTGTCCGGCCAGGGAAATCAGTGCAGCGCATAGTTTGGGGAAGGGAGTTGCCTCAGGGTAATATACTGTAGATATTTATTATATACTGAATGGACAGATCACGCAGTTAAGTGTCCGACAAGAGGAATCAGTGCAGCGCATGGTTTGGGGAAGGGAGTGGCCTCAGGGTAATATACTGTAGATATTTATTATATACTGAATGGACAGATCACACAGTTAAGTGTCCGACAAGAGGAATCAGTGCAGCGCATGGTTTGGGGAAGGGAGTGGTCTGAGGGTAATATACTGTAGATATTTATTATATACTGAATGGGCTGATCACATAGTGAAGTGTCGGGCCAGGGGAATCAGTGCAGCGCATGGTTTGGGGAAGGGAGTTGTCTGAGGGGAATATACTGTAGATATTTATTATATACTGAATGGACTGATCACATAGTGAAGTGTCCGGCCAGGGGAATCAGTGAAGCGCATGGTTTGGGGAACGGTGTGGTCTGAGGGTAATATACTGTTGATATTTATTATACACTGAATGGACTGAACACGCAGTTAAGGGTCCGGCCAGGGGAATCAGTGCAACGCATGGTTTGGGGAAGGGAGTGGTCTGAGGGTAATATACTGCAGATATTCATTATATACTGAATGGACTGATCACGCAGTTAAGTGTCTGGCGAAAGGAATCAGTGAAGCGCATGGTTTGGGGAAGGGAGTGTTCTGAGGGTAATATACTGTAGATATTTATTATATACTGAATGGACTTATCACGCAGTTAAGTGTCTGGCGAGGGGAATCAGTGAAGCGCATGGTTTGGGGAAGGGAGTGGTCTGAGGGTAATATACTGTAGATATTCATTATATACTGAATGGACTGATCATGCAGTTAAGTGTCCGGCGAGGGGAATCAGTGAAGCGCATGGTTTGGGGAAGGGAGTGGTCTGAGAGTAATATACTGTAGATATTTATTATATACTGAATGGACTTATCACGCAGTTAAGTGTCCGGCGAGGGGAATCAGTGAAATGCATGGTTTGGGGAAGGGAGTGGTCTGAGGGTAATATACTGCAGATATTTATTATATACTGAATGGACTTATCACGGAGTTAAGTGTCCGGCGAGGGGAATCAGTGAAGCGCATGGTTTGGGGAAGGGAGTGGACTGAGGGTAATATTCTGTAGATATTTATTATATACTGAATGGACTGATCACGCAGTTAAGTGTCCGGCCAGGGGAATCAGTGCAGCACATGGTTTGGTGAACGGAGTGGTCTGAGGGTAATATACTGTAGATATTTATTATATACTGAATGGACTGATCACGCAGTTAAGTGTCCGGCGAGGGGAATCAGTGCAGCGCATGGTTTGGGGAAGGGAGTGGTCTGAGGGTAATATACTGTAGATATTTATTATATACTGAATGGACTGATCACGCAGTTAAGTGTCCGGCCAGGGGAATCAGTGCAGCGCATAGTTTGGGGAAGGGAGTGGCCTCAGGGTAATATACTGTAGATATTTATCATATACTGAATGGACAGATCACGCAGTTAAGTGACCGACAAGAGGAATCAGTGCAGCGCATGGTTTGGGGAAGGGAGTGGTCTGAGGGGAATATACTGTAGATATTTATTATACACTGAATGGACTGAACACGCAGTTAAGGGTCCGGCCAGGGGAATCAGTGCAGCGCATGGTTTGGGGAAGGGAGTGGTCTGAGGGGAATATACTGTAGATATTTATTATATACTGAATGGACTGATCACATAGTTAAGTGTCTGGCGAGGGGAATGAGTGCAGCGCATAGTTTGGGGAAGGGAGTGGTCTGAGGGTAATATACTGTAGATATTTATTATATACTGAATGGACTGATCACGCAGTTAAGTGTCCAGCGAGGGGAATCAGTGAAGCGCATGGTTTGGGGAAGGGAGTGGTCTGAGGGTAATATACTGTAGATATTTATTATATACTGAATGGACTGATCACGCAGTTAAGTGTCCGGCCAGGGGAATCAGTGAAGCGCATGGTTCGGGGAAGGGAGTGTTACGAGGGTCATATACTGTAGATATTTATTATATATTGAATGGACTGATCACGCAGTTAAGTGTCCGGCCAGGGAAATCCGTGCAGCGCATGGTTTGGGGAAGGGAGTGGTGTGAGGGTAATATACTGTCGATATTTATTATATACTGAATGGACTGATCACGCAGTTAAGTGTCCGGCGAGGGGAATCAGTGAAGCGCATGGTTTGGGGAAGGGAGTGGCCTCAGGGTAATATACTGTAGATATTTATTATATATTGAATGGACTGATCACGCAGTTAAGTGTACGGCCAGGGGAATCAGTGAAGCGCATGGTTTGGGGAAGGGAGTGTTCTGAGGGTAATATACTGTACATATTTATTATGTACTGAATGGACTGATCACGCAGTTAAGTGTCTGGCGAGGGGAATCAGTGCAGCGCATGGTTTGGGGAAGGGAGTGGTCTGAGGGTAATATACTGTAGATATTTATTATATACTGAATGGACTGATCACGCAGTTAAGTGTCCGGCGAGGGGAATCAGTGAAGCGCATGGTTTGGGGAAGGGAGTGGTCTGAGGGTAATATACTGTAGATATTTATTATATACTGAATGGACTGATCACGCAGTTAAGTGTCCGGCCAGGGGAATCAGTGCAGCGCATAGTTTGGGGAAGGGAGTGGCCTCAGGGTAATATACTGTAGATATTTATTATATACTGAATGGACAGATCACGCAGTTAAGTGTCCGACAAGAGGAATCAGTGCAGCGCATGGTTTGGGGAAGGGAGTGGTCTGAGGGTAATATACTGTAGATATTTATTATATACTGAATGGACTGAACACGCAGTTAAGTGTCCGGCCAGGGGAATCAGTGCAGCGCATGGTTTGGGGAAGGGAGTTGTCTGAGGGGAATATACTGTAGATATTTATTATATACTGAATGGACTGATCACATAGTGAAGTGTCTGGCGAGGGGAATGAGTGCAGCACATAGTTTGGGGAAGGGAGTGGTCTGAGGGTAATATACTGTAGATATTTATTATATACTGAATGGACTGATCACGCAGTTAAGTGTCCGGCCAGGGGAATCAGTGAAGCGCATGGTTTGGGGAAGGGAGTGGTCTGAGGGTAACATACTGTAGATATTTATTATATACTGAATGGACTGATCACGCAGTTAAGTGTCCGGCCAGGGGAATCAGTGAAGCGCATGGTTTGGGGAACGGAGTGGTCTGAGGGTAATATACTGTAGATATTTATTATACACTGAATGGACTGAACACGCAGTTAAGGGTCCGGCCAGGGGAATCAGTGCAGCGCATGGTTTGGGGAAGGGAGTGGTCTGAGGGTAATATACTGCAGATATTCATTATATACTGAATGGACTGATCACGCAGTTAAGTGTCTGGCGAAAGGAATCAGTGAAGCGCATGGTTTGGGGAAGGGAGTGTTCTGAGGGTAATATACTGTAGATATTTATTATATACTGAATGGAATTATCACGCAGTTAAGTGTCTGGCGAGGGGAATCAGTGAAGCGCATGGTTTGGGGAAGGGAGTGGTCTGAGGGTAATATACTGTAGATATTCATTATATACTGAATGGACTGATCATGCAGTTAAGTGTCCGGCGAGGGGAATCAGTGAAGTGCATGGTTTGGGGAAGGGAGTGGTCTGAGGGTAATATACTGCAGATATTTATTATATACTGAATGGACTTATCACAGAGTTAAGTGTCCGGCGAGGGGAATCAGTGAAGCGCATGGTTTGGGGAAGGGAGTGGTCTGAGGGTAATATTCTGTAGATATTTATTATATACTGAATCGACTGATCACGCAGTTAAGTGTCCGGCCAGGGGAATCAGTGCAGCACATGGTTTGGTGAACGGAGTGGTCTGAGGGTAATATACTGTAGATATTTATTATATACTGAATGGACTGATCACGCAGTTAAGTGTCCGGCGAGGGGAATCAGTGCAGCGCATGGTTTGGGGAAGGGAGTGGTCTGAGGGTAATATACTGTAGATATTTATTATATACTGAATGGACTGATCACGCAGTTAAGTGTCCGGCCAGGGGAATCAGTGCAGCGCATAGTTTGGGGAAGGGAGTGGCCTCAGGGTAATATACTGTAGATATTTATCATATACTGAATGGACAGATCACGCAGTTAAGTGTCCGACAAGAGGAATCAGTGCAGTGCATGGTTTGGGGAAGGGAGTGGTCTGAGGGTAATATACTGTAGATATTTATTATATACTGAATGGACTGAACACGCAGTTAAGTGTCCGGCCAGGGGAATCAGTGCAGCGCATGGTTTGGGGAAGGGAGTTGTCTGAGGGGAATATACTGTAGATATTTATTATATACTGAATGGACTGATCACATAGTGAAGTGTCTGGCGAGGGGAATGAGTGCAGCACATAGTTTGGAGAAGGGAGTGGTCTGAGGGTACAATACTGTAGATATTTATTATATACTGAATGGACTGATCACGCAGTTAAGTGTCCGGCCAGGGGAATCAGTGAAGCGCATGGTTTGGGGAAGGGAGTGGTCTGAGGGTAATATACTGTAGATATTTATTATATACTGAATGGACTGATCACGCAGTTAAGTGTCCGGCCAGGGGAATCAGTGAAGCGCATGGTTTGGGGAACGGAGTGGTCTGAGGGTAATATACTGTAGATATTTATTATACACTGAATGGACTGAACACGCAGTTAAGGGTCTGGCCAGGGGAATCCGTGCAGCGCATGGTTTGGGGAAGGGAGTGGTCTGAGGGGAATATACTGTAGATATTTATTATATACTGAATGGACTGATCACATAGTTAAGTGTTTGGCGAGGGGAATGAGTGCAGCGCATTGTTTGGGGAAGGGAGTGGTCTGAGGGTAATATACTGTAGATATTTATTATATACTGAATGGACTGATCACGCAGTTAAGTGTCCGGCGAGGGGAATCAGTGAAGCGCATGGTTTGGGAAAGGGAGTGGTCTGAGGGTAATATACTGTAGATATTTATTATATACTGAATGGACTGATCACGCAGTTAAGTGTCCGGCCAGGGGAATCAGTGAAGCGCATGGTTAGGGGAAGGGAGTGGTACGAGGGTAATATACTTTAGATATTTATTATATATTGAATGGACTGATCACGCAGTTAAGTGTCCGGCCAGGGAAATCCGTGCAGCGCATGGTTTGGGGAAGGGAGTGGTGTGAGGGTAATATACTGTAGATATTTATTATATACTGAATGGACTGATCACGCAGTTAAGTGTCCGGCGAGGGGAATCAGTGAAGCGCATGGTTTGGGGAAGGGAGTGGCCTCAGGGTAATATACTGTAGATATTTATTATATATTGAATGGACTGATCACGCAGTTAAGTGTCCGGCCAGGGAAATCCGTGCAGCGCATGGTTTGGGGAAGGGAGTGGTCTGAGGGTAATATACTGTAGATATTTATTATATACTGAATGGACTGATCACGCAGTTAAGTGTCCGGCGAGGGGAATCAGTGAAGCGCATGGTTTGGGGAAGGGGGTGGCCTCAGGGTAATATAATGCAGATATTTATTATATACTGAATGGACTGATCACCTAGTTAAGTGTCTGGCGAGGGGAATGAGTGCAGCGCATAGTTTGGGGAAGGGAGTGGCCTCAGGGTAATATACTGTAGATATTTATTATATACTGAATGGACTGATCACGCAGTTACGTGTCCGGCGAGGGGAATCAGTGCAGCGCATGGTTTGGGGAAGGGAGTGGTCTGAGGGTAATATACTGTAGATATTTATTATATACTGAATGGACTGATCACGCAGTTAAGTGTCCGGCCAGGGGAATCAGTGCAGCGTATAGTTTGGGGAAGGGAGTGGCCTCAGGGTAATATACTGTTGATATTTATTATATACTGAATGGACTGATCACGCAGTTAAGTGTCCGGCCAGGGGAATCAGTGCAGCGGATAGTTTGGGGAAGGGAGTGGCCTCAGGGTAATATACTGTTGATATTTATTATATACTAAATGGACTGAACACGCAGTTAAGTGTCCGGCGAGGGGAATGAGTGCAGCGCATAGTTTGGGGAAGGGAGTGGTCTGAGGGTAATATACTGTAGATATTTATTATATACTGAATGGACTGATCACGCAGTTAAGTGTCCGGCCAGGGGAATCAGTGAAGCGCATGGTTTGGGGAACGGAGTGGTCTGAGGGTAATGTACTGTAGATATTTATTATATATTGAATGGACTGATCACGCAGTTAAGTGTAAGGCCAGGGGAATCAGTGAAGCGCATGGTTTGGGGAAGGGAGTGTTCTGAGGGCAATATACTGTAGATATTTATTATGTACTGAATGGACTGATCACGCCGTTAAGTGTCTGGCGAGGGGAATCAGTGAAGCGCATGGTTTGGGGAAGGGAGTGGTCTGAGGGTAATATACTGTAGATATTTATTATATACTGAATGGACTGATCACGCAGTTAAGTGTCCGGCGAGGGGAATCAGTGAAGCGCATGGTTTGGGAAAGGGAGTGGTCTGAGGGTAATATACTGTAGATATTTATTATATACTGAATGGACTGATCACGCAGTTAAGTGTCCGGCCAGGGGAATCAGTGAAGCGCATGGTTTGGGGAAGGGAGTGGTACGAGGGTAATATACTGTAGATATTTATTATATATTGAATGGACTGATCACGCAGTTAAGTGTCCGGCCAGGGAAATCCGTGCAGCGCATGGTTTGGGGAAGGGAGTGGTGTGAGGGTAATATACTGTAGATATTTATTATATACTGAATGGACTGATCACGCAGTTAAGTGTCCGGCGAGGGGAATCAGTGAAGCGCATGGTTTGGGGAAGGGAGTGGCCTCAGGGTAATATACTGTAGATATTTATTATATATTGAATGGACTGATCACGCAGTTAAGTGTCCGGCCAGGGAAATCCGTGCAGCGCATGGTTTGGGGAAGGGAGTGGTCTGAGGGTAATATACTGTAGATATTTATTATATACTGAATGGACTGATCACGCAGTTAAGTGTCCGGCGAGGGGAATCAGTGAAGCGCATGGTTTGGGGAAGGGGGTGGCCTCAGGGTTATATAATGCAGATATTTATTATATACTGAATGGACTGATCACCTAGTTAAGTGTCTGGCGAGGGGAATGAGTGCAGCGCATAGTTTGGGGAAGGGAGTGGCCTCAGGGTAATATACTGTAGATATTTATTATATACTGAATGGACTGATCACGCAGTTACGTGTCCGGCGAGGGGAATCAGTGCAGCGCATGGTTTGGGGAAGGGAGTGGTCTGAGGGTAATATACTGTAGATATTTATTATATACTGAATGGACTGATCACGCAGTTAAGTGTCCGGCCAGGGGAATCAGTGCAGCGTATAGTTTGGGGAAGGGAGTGGCCTCAGGGTAATATACTGTTGATATTTATTATATACTGAATGGACTGATCACGCAGTTAAGTGTCCGGCCAGGGGAATCAGTGCAGCGGATAGTTTGGGGAAGGGAGTGGCCTCAGGGTAATATACTGTTGATATTTATTATATACTGAATGGACTGAACACGCAGTTAAGGGTCCGGCGAGGGGAATGAGTGCAGCGCATAGTTTGGGGAAGGGAGTGGTCTGAGGGTAATATACTGTAGATATTTATTATATACTGAATGGACTGATCACGCAGTTAAGTGTCCGGCCAGGGGAATCAGTGAAGCGCATGGTTTGGGGAACGGAGTGGTCTGAGGGTAATGTACTGTAGATATTTATTATATATTGAATGGACTGATCACGCAGTTAAGTGTAAGGCCAGGGGAATCAGTGAAGCGCATGGTTTGGGGAAGGGAGTGTTCTGAGGGTAATATACTGTAGATATTTATTATGTACTGAATGGACTGATCACGCAGTTAAGTGTCTGGCGAGGGGAATCAGTGAAGCGCATGGTTTGGGGAAGGGAGTGGTCTGAGGGTAATATACTGTAGATATTTATTATATACTGAATGGACTGATCACGCAGTTAAGTGTCCGGCGAGGGGAATCAGTGAAGCGCATGGTTTGGGAAGGGGGTGGCCTCAGGGTAATATAATGCAGATATTTATTATATACTGAATGGACTGATCACCTAGTTAAGTGTCTGGCGAGGGGAATGAGTGCAGCGCATAGTTTGGGGAAGGGAGTGGCCTTAGGGTAATATACTGTAGATATTTATTATATACTGAATGGACTGATCACGCAGTTACGTGTCCGGCGAGGGGAATCAGTGCAGCGCATGGTTTGGGGAAGGGAGTGGTCTGAGGGTAATATACTGTAGATATTTATTATATACTGAATGGACTGATCATGCAGTTAAGTGTCCGGCCAGGGGAATCAGTGCAGCGTATAGTTTGGGGAAGGGAGTGGCCTCAGGGTAATATACTGTTGATATTTATTATATACTGAATGGACTGATCACGCAGTTAAGTGTCCGGCCAGGGGAATCAGTGCAGCGGATAGTTTGGGGAAGGGAGTGGCCTCAGGGTAATATACTGTTGATATTTATTATATACTGAATGGACTGAACACGCAGTTAAGTGTCCGGCGAGGGGAATGAGTGCAGCGCATAGTTTGGGGAAGGGAGTGGTCTGAGGGTAATATACTATAGATATTTATTATATACTGAATGGACTGATCACGCAGTTAAGTGTCCGGCCAGGGGAATCAGTGCAGCGCAAAGTTTGGGGAAGGGAGTGGTCTGAGGGTAATATACTGTAGATATTTATTATATACTGAATGGACTGATCACATAGTTAAGTGTCTGGCAAGGGGAATGAGTGCAGTGCATAGTTTGGGGAAGGGAGTGGCCTCAGGGTAATATACTGTAGATATTTATTATATACTGACTGAATGGACTGATCACGCAGTTACGTGTCCGGCGAGGGGAATCAGTGCAGCGCATGGTTTGGGGAAGGGAGTGGTCTGAGGGTAATATACTGTAGATATTTATTATATACTGAATGGACTGATCACGCAGTTAAGTGTCCGGCCAGGGGAATCAGTGCAGCATATAGTTTGGGGAAGGGAGTGGCCTCAGGGTAATATACTGTTGATATTTATTATATACTGAATGGACTGATCACGCAGTTAAGTGTCCGGCCAGGGGAATCAGTGCAGCTTATAGTTTGGGGAAGGGAGTGGCCTCAGGGTAATATACTGTTGATATTTATTATATACTGAATGGACTGAACACGCAGTTAAGTGTCCGGCGAGGGGAATGAGTGCAGCGCATAGTTTGGGGAAGGGAGTGGTCTGAGGGTAATATACTGTAGATATTTATTATATACTGAATGGACTGATCACGCAGTTAAGTGTCCGGCCAGGGGAATCAGTGAAGCGCATGGTTTGGGGAACGGAGTGGTCTGAGGGTAATATATTGTAGATATTTATTATACACTGAATGGACTGAACACGCAGTTAAGTGTCCGCCCAGGGGAATCAGTGCAGCGCATGGTTTGGGGAAGGGAGTGGTCTGAGGGGAATATACTGTAGATATTTATTATATACTGAATGGACTGATCACATAGTTAAGTGTCCGGCGAGGGGAATCAGTGCAGCGCATGGTTTGGGGAAGGGCGTGGTCTTAGGGGAATATACTGTAGATATTTATTATATACTGAATGGACTGATCACATAGTTAAGTGTCTGGCAAGGGGAATGAGTGCAGCGCATAGTTTGGGGAAGGGAGTGGTCTGAGGGTAATATACTGTAGATATTTATTATATACTGAATGGACTGATCACGCAGTTAAGTGTCCGGCGAGCGGAATCAGTGAAGCGCATGGTTTGGGGAAGGGAGTGGTCTGAGGGTAATATACTGTAGATATTTATTATATACTGAATGGACTGATCACGCAGTTAAGTGTCCGGCGAGGGGAATCAGTGCAGTGCAAAGTTTGGGGAAGGGAGTGGTCTGAGGGTAATATACTGCAGATATTTATTATATACTGAATGGACTGATCACGCAGTTAAGTGTCGACGAGGGGAATCAGTGCAGTGCATGGTTTGTGGAAGGGAGTGGTCTGAGGGTAATATTCTGTAGATATTTATTATATACTGAGTGGACTGAACACGCAGTTAAGTGTCCGGCGAGGGGAATCAGTGCAGTGCAAAGTTTGGGGAAGGGAGTGGTCTGAGGGTAATATAATGTAGATATTTATTATATACTGAATGGACTGATCACGCAGTTAAGTGTCGACGAAGGGAATCAGTGCAGCACATGGTTTGTGGAAGGGAGTGGTCTGAGGGTAATATTCTGTAGATATTTATTATATACTGAATGGACTGATCACGCAGTTGAGTGTCCGACGAGAGGAATTAGTGCAGCGCATGGTTTGGGGAAGGGAGTGGTCTGAGGGTGATATTCTGTAGATATGTATTATATACTGAGTGGACTGAACACACAGTTAAGTGTCCGGCGAGGGGAATCAGTGCAGCGCATGGTTTGGTGAAGGGAGTGGTTTGAGGGTAATATACAGTAGATATTAATTATATACTGAGTGGACTGAACACGCAGTTAAGTGTCCGGCGAGGGGAATCAGTGCAGCGCAAAGTTTGGGGAAGGGAGTGGTCTGAGGGTAATATACTCTAGATATTTATTATATACTGAATGGACTGATCACGCAGTTAAGTGTCCGGCGAGGGGAATCAGTGCAGCGCAAAGTTTGGGGAAGGGAGTGGTCTGAGGGTAATATACTGTAGATATTTATTATATAGTGAATGGACTGATCACGCAGTTAAGTGTCCGGCGAGGGGAATCAGTGCAGCGCAAAGTTTGGGGAAGGGAGTGGTCTGAGGGTAATATACTGTAGATATTTATTATATACTGAATGGACTGATCACGCAGTTAAGTGTCCGGCGAGGGGAATCAGCGCAGCACAAAGTTTGGCGAAGGGAGTGGTCTGAGGGTAATATACTGTAGATATTTATTATATACTGAGTGGACTGAACACGCAGTTAAGTGTCTGGCGAGGGGAATCAGTGCAGCGCATAGTTTGGGGAAGGGAGTGGTCTGAGGGTAATATACTGTAGATATTTATTATATACTGAGTGGACTGATCACGCAGTTAAGTGTCCGGCGAGGGGAATCAGTGCAGCGCAAAGTTTGGGGAAGGGAGTGGTCTGAGGGTAATATACTGTAGATATTTATTATATACTGAATGGACTGATCACGCAGTTAAGTGTCCGGCGAGAGGAATCAGTGCAGTGCAAAGTTTGGGGAAGGGAGTGGTCTGAGGGTAATATACTGCACATATTTATTATATACTGAATGGACTGATCACGCAGTTAAGTGTCGACGAGGGGAATCAGTGCAGCGCATGGTTTGTGGAAGGGAGTGGTCTGAGGGTAATATTCTGTAGATATTTATTATATACTGAGTGGACTGAACACGCAGTTAAGTGTCCGGCGAGGGGAATCAGTGCAGTGCAAAGTTTGGGGAAGGGAGTGGTCTGAGGGTAATATAATGTAGATATTTATTATATACTGAATGGACTGATCACGCAGTTAAGTGTCGACGAAGGGAATCAGTGCAGCGCATGGTTTGTGGAAGGGAGTGGTCTGAGGGTAATATTCCGTAGATATTTATTATATTCTGAATGGACTGATCACGCAGTTGAGTGTCCGACGAGAGGAATTAGTGCAGCGCATGGTTTGGGGAAGGGAGTGGTCTGAGGGTGATATTCTGTAGATATGTATTATATACTGAGTGGACTGAACACACAGTTAAGTGTCCGGCGAGGGGAATCAGTGCAGCGCATGGTTTGGTGAAGGGAGTGGTTTGAGGGTAATATACAGTAGATATTTATTATATACTGAGTGGACTGAACACGCAGTTAAGTGTCCGGCGAGGGGAATCAGTGCAGCGCAAAGTTTGGGGAAGGGAGTGGTCTGAGGGTAATATACTGTAGATATTTATTATATACTGAATGGACTGATCACGCAGTTAAGTGTCCGGCGAGGGGAATCAGTGCAGCGCAAAGTTTGGGGAAGGGAGTGGTCTGAGGGTAATATACTGTAGATATTTATTATATAGTGAATGGACTGATCACGCATTTAAGTGTCCGGCGAGGGGAATCAGTGCAGCGCAAAGTTTGGGGAAGGGAGTGGTCTGAGGGTAATATACTGTAGATATTTATTATATACTGAATGGACTGATCACGCAGTTAAGTGTCCGGCCAGGGGAATCAGTGAAGCGCATGGTTTGGGGAACGGAGTGGTCTGAGGGTAATATACTGTAGATATTCATTATACACTGAATGGACTGAACACGCAGTTAAGGGTCCGGCCAGGGGAATCAGTGCAGCACAAAGTTTGGGGAAGGGAGTGGTTTGAGGGTAATATACAGTAGATATTTATTATATACTGAGTGGACTGAACACGCAGTTAAGTGTCCGGCGAGGGGAATCAGTGCAGCGCAAAGTTTGGGGAAGGGAGTGGTCTGAGGGTAATATACTGTAGATATTTATTATATACTGAATGGACTGATCACGCAGTTAAGTGTCCGGCGAGGGGAATCAGTGCAGCGCAAAGTTTGGGGAAGGGAGTGGTCTGAGGGTAATATACTGCAGATATTCATTATATACTGAATGGACTGATCACGCAGTTAAGTGTCTGGCGAAAAGAATCAGTGAAGCGCATGGTTTGGGGAAGGGAGTGTTCTGAGGGTAATATACTGTAGATATTTATTATATACTGAATGGACTTATCACGCAGTTAAGTGTCTGGCGAGGGGAATCAGTGAAGCGCATGGTTTGGGGAAGGGAGTGGTCTGAGGGTAATATACTGTAGATATTTATTATATACTGAGTGGACTGATCACGCAGTTAAGTGTCCGGCGAGGGGAATCAGTGCAGCGCAAAGTTTGGGGAAGGGAGTGGTCTGAGGGTAATATACTGTAGATATTTATTATATACTGAATGGACTGATCACGCAGTTAAGTGTCCGGCGAGAGGAATCAGTGCAGTGCAAAGTTTGGGGAAGGGAGTGGTCTGAGGGTAATATACTGCAGATATTTATTATATACTGAATGGACTGATCACGCAGTTAAGTGTCGACGAGGGGAATCAGTGCAGCGCATGGTTTGTGGAAGGGAGTGGTCTGAGGGTAATATTCTGTAGATATTTATTATATACTGAGTGGACTGAACACGCAGTTAAGTGTCCGGCGAGGGGAATCAGTGCAGTGCAAAGTTTGGGGAAGGGAGTGGTCTGAGGGTAATATAATGTAGATATTTATTATATACTGAATGGACTGATCACGCAGTTAAGTGTCGACGAAGGGAATCAGTGCAGCGCATGGTTTGTGGAAGGGAGTGGTCTGAGGGTAATATTCTGTAGATATTTATTATATACTGAATGGACTGATCACGCAGTTGAGTGTCCGACGAGAGGAATTAGTGCAGCGCATGGTTTGGGGAAGGGAGTGGTCTGAGGGTGATATTCTGTAGATATGTATTATATACTGAGTGGACTGAACACACAGTTAAGTGTCCGGCGAGGGGAATCAGTGCAGCGCATGGTTTGGTGAAGGGAGTGGTTTGAGTGTAATATACAGTAGATATTTATTATATACTGAGTGGACTGAACACGCAGTTAAGTGTCCGGCGAGGGGAATCAGTGCAGCGCAAAGTTTGGGGAAGGGAGTGGTCTGAGGGTAATATACTGTAGATATTTATTATATACTGAATGGACTGATCACGCAGTTAAGTGTCCGGGGAGGGGAATCAGTGCAGCGCAAAGTTTGGGGAAGGGAGTGGTCTGAGGGTAATATACTGTAGATATTTATTATATAGTGAATGGACTGATCACGCAGTTAAGTGTCCGGCGAGGGGAATCAGTGCAGCGCAAAGTTTGGGGAAGGGAGTGGTCTGAGGGTAATATACTGTAGATATTTATTATATACTGAATGGACTGATCACGCAGTTAAGTGTCCGGCCAGGGGAATCAGTGAAGCGCATGGTTTGGGGAAGGGAGTGGTCTGAGGGTAATATACTGTAGATATTTATTATATACTGAATGGACTGATCACGCAGTTAAGTGTCCGGCCAGGGGAATCAGTGAAGCGCATGGTTTGGGGAACGGAGTGGTCTGAGGGTAATATACTGTAGATATTCATTATACACTGAATGGACTGAACACGCAGTTAAGGGTCCGGCCAGGGGAATCAGTGCAGCGCATGGTTTGGGGAAGGGAGTGGTCTGAGGGTAATATACTGCAGATATTCATTATATACTGAATGGACTGATCACGCAGTTAAGTGTCTGGCGAAAAGAATCAGTGAAGCGCATGGTTTGGGGAAGGGAGTGTTCTGAGGGTAATATACTGTAGATATTTATTATATACTGAATGGACTTATCACGCAGTTAAGTGTCTGGCGAGGGGAATCAGTGAAGCGCATGGTTTGGGGAAGGGAGTGGTCTGAGGGTAATATACTGTAGATATTCATTATATACTGAATGGACTGATCATGCAGTTAAGTGTCCGGCGAGGGGAATCAGTGAAGCGCATGGTTTGGGGAAGGGAGTGGTCTGAGAGTAATATACTGTAGATATTTATTATATACTGAATGGACTTATCACGCAGTTAAGTGTCCGGCGAGGGGAATCAGTGAAGTGCATGGTTTGGGGAAGGGAGTGGTCTGAGGGTAATATACTGCAGATATTTATTATATACTGAATGGACTTATCACGGAGTTAAGTGTCCGGCGAGGGGAATCAGTGAAGCGCATGGTTTGGGGAAGGGAGTGGTCTGAGGGTAATATTCTGTAGATATTTATTATATACTGAATGGACTGATCACGCAGTTAAGTGTCCGGCCAGGGGAATCAGTGCAGCACATGGTTTGGTGAACGGAGTGGTCTGAGAGTAATATACTGTAGATATTTATTATATACTGAATGGACTGATCACGCAGTTAAGTGTCCGGCGAGGGGAATCAGTGCAGCGCATGGTTTGGGGAAGGGAGTGGTCTGAGGGTAATATACTGTAGATATTTATTATATACTGAATGGACTGATCACGCAGTTAAGTGTCCGGCCAGGGGAATCAGTGCAGCGCATAGTTTGGGGAAGGGAGTGGCCTCAGGGTAATATACTGTAGATATTTATCATATACTGAATGGACAGATCACGCAGTTAAGTGTCCGACAAGAGGAATCAGTGCAGCGTATGGTTTGGGGAAGGGAGTGGTATGAGGGTAATATACTGTAGATATTTATTATATACTGAATGGACTGAACACGCAGTTAAGTGTCCGGCCAGGGGAATCAGTGCAGCGCATGGGTTGGGGAAGGGAGTTGTCTGAGGGGAATATACTGTAGATATTTATTATATACTGAATGGACTGATCACATAGTGAAGTGTCTGGCGAGGGGAATGAGTGCAGCACATAGTTTGGGGAAGGGAGTGGTCTGAGGGTAATATACTGTAGATATTTATTATATACTGAATGGACTGATCACGCAGTTAAGTGTCCGGCCAGGGGAATCAGTGAAGCGCATGGTTTCGGGAAGGGAGTGGTCTGAGGGTAATATACTGTAGATATTTATTATATACTGAATGGACTGATCACGCAGTTAAGTGTCTGGCCAGGGGAATCAGTGAAGCGCATGGTTTGGGGAATGGAGTGGTATGAGGGTAATATACTGTAGATATTTATTATACACTGAATGGACTGAACACGCAGTTAAGGGTCCGGCCAGGGGAATCAGTGCAGCGCATGGTTTGGGGAAGGGAGTGGTCTGAGGGGAACATACTGTAGATATTTATTATATACTGAATGGACTGATCACATAGTTAAGTGTCTGGCGAGGGGAATGAGTGCAGCGCATAGTTTGGGGAAGAGAGTGGTCTGAGGGTAATATACTGTAGATATTTATTATATACTGAATGGACTGATCACGCAGTTAAGTGTCCGGCGAGGGGAATCAGTGAAGCGCATGGTTTGGGGAAGGGAGTGGTCTGAGGGTAATATACTGTAGATATTTATTATATACTGAATGGACTGATCACGCAGTTAAGTGTCCGGCCAGGGGAATCAGTGAAGCGCATGGTTTTTGGAAGGGAGTGGTACGAGGGTAATATACTGTAGATATTTATTATATATTGAATGGACTGATCACGCAGTTAAGTGTCCGGCCAGGGAAATCCGTGCAGCGCATGGTTTGGGGAAGGGAGTGGTGTGAGGGTAATATACTGTAGATATTTATTATATACTGAATGGACTGATCACGCAGTTAAGTGTCCGGCGAGGGGAATCAGTGAAGCGCATGGTTTGGGGAAGGGAGTGGCCTCAGGGTAATATACTGTAGATATTTAATATATATTGAATGGACTGATCACGCAGTTAAGTGTACGGCCAGGGGAATCAGTGAAGTGCATGGTTTGGGGAAGGGAATGTTCTGATGGTAATATACTGTAGATATTTATTATATACTGAATGGACTGATCACCTAGTTAAGTGTCTGGCGAGGGGAATGAGTGAAGCGCATGGTTTGGGGAAGGGGGTGGCCTCAGGGTAATATAATGCAGATATTTATTATATACTGAATGGACTGATCACCTAGTTAAGTGTCTGGCGAGGGGAATGAGTGCAGCGCATAGTTTGGGGAAGGGAGTGGCCTCAGGGTAATATACTGTAGATATTTATTATATACTGAATGGACTGATCACGCAGTTACGTGTCCGGCGAGGGGAATCAGTGCAGCGCATGGTTTGGGGAAGGGAGTGGTCTGAGGGTAATATACTGTAGATATTTATTATATACTGAATGGACTGATCACGCAGTTAAGTGTCCGGCCAGGGGAATCAGTGCAGAGTATAGTTTGGGGAAGGGAGTATCCTCAGGGTAATATACTGTTGATATTTATTATATACTGAATGGACTGATCACACAGTTAAGTGTCCGGCCAGGGGAATCAGTGCAGCGGATAGTTTGGGGAAGGGAGTGGCCTCAGGGTAATATACTGTTGATATTTATTATATACTGAATGGACTGAACACGCAGTTAAGTGTCCGGCGAGGGGAATGAGTGCAGGCATTGTTTGGGGAAGGGAGTGGTCTGAGGGTAATATACTGTAGATATTTATTATATACTGAATGGACTGATCACGCAGTTAAATGTCCGGCCAGGGGAATCAGTGAAGCGCATGGTTTGGGGAACGGAGTGGTTTGAGGGTAATATACTGTAGATATTTATTATATATTGAATGGACTGATCACGCAGTTAAGTGTACGGCCAGGGGAATCAGTGAAGCGCATGGTTTGGGGAAGGGAGTGTTCTGAGGGTAATATACTGTAGATATTTATTATGTACTGAATGGACTGATCACGCAGTTAAGTGTCTGGCGAGGGGAATCAGTGAAGCGCATGGTTTGGGAAAGGGAGTGGTCTGAGGGTAATATACTGTAGATATTTATTATATACTGAATGGACTGATCACGCAGTTAAGTGTCCGGCGAGGGGAATCAGTGAAGCGCATGGTTTGGGGAAGGGGGTGGCCTCAGGGTAATATACTGTAGATATTTATTATGTACTGAATGGACTGATCACGCAGTTAAGTGTCCGGCCAGGGGAATCAGTGCAGCGGATAGTTTGGGGAAGGGAGTGGCCTCAGGGTAATATACTGTTGATATTTATTATATACTGAATGGACTGAACACGCAGTTAAGTGTCCGGCGAGGGGAATTAGTGCAGCGCATAGTTTGGGGAAGGGAGTGGTCTGAGGGTAATATACTGTAGATATTTATTATATACTGAATGGACTGATCACATAGTTAAGTGTCCGGCGAGGGGAATCAGTGCAGCGCATGGTTTGGGGAAGGGAGTGGTCTTAGGGGAATATACTGTAGATATTTATTATATACTGAATGGACTGATCACGCAGTTAAGTGTCCGGCGAGGGGAATCAGTGCAGCGCAAAGTTTGGGGAAGGGAGTGGTCTGAGGGTAATATACTGTAGATATTTATTATATAGTGAATTGACTGATCACGCAGTTAAGTGTCCGGCGAGGGGAATCAGTGCAGCGCAAAGTTTGGGGAAGGGAGTGGTCTGAGGGTAATATACTGTAGATATTTATTATATACTGAATGGACTGATCACGCAGTTACGTGTCCGGCGAGAGGAATCAGTGCAGCGCATGGTTTGGGGAAGGGAGTGGTCTGAGGGTAATATACTGTAGATATTTATTATATACTGAATGGACTGATCACGCAGTTAAGTGTCCGGCCAGGGGAATCAGTGCAGCGTATAGTTTGGGGAAGGGAGTGGCCTCAGGGTAATATACTGTTGATATTTATTATATACTGAATGGACTGATCACGCAGTTAAGTGTCCGGCCAGGGGAATCAGTGCAGCGGATAGTTTGGGGAAGGGAGTGGCCTCAGGGTAATATACTGTTGATATTTATTATATACTGAATGGACTGAACACGCAGTTAAGTGTCCGGCGAGGGGAATGAGTGCAGCGCATAGTTTGGGGAAGGGAGTGGTCTGAGGGTAATATACTGTAGATATTTATTATATACTGAATGGACTGATCACATAGTTAAGTGTCCGGCGAGGGGAATCAGTGCAGCGCATGGTTTGGGGAAGGGAGTGGTCTTAGGGGAATATACTGTAGATATTTATTATATACTGAATGGACTGATCACGCAGTTAAGTGTCCGGCGAGGGGAATCAGTGCAGCGCAAAGTTTGGGGAAGGGAGTGGTACTGTAGATATTTATTATATAGTGAATGGACTGATCAGGCAGTTAAGTGTCCGGCGAGGGGAATCAGTGCAGCGCAAAGTTTGGGGAAGGGAGTGGTCTGAGGGTAATATACTGTAGATATTTATTATATACTGAATGGACTGATCACGCAGTTAAGTGTCCAGCCAGGGGAATCAGTGAAGCGCATGGTTTGGGGAAGGGAGTGGTCTGAGGGTAATATACTGTCGATATTTATTATATACTGAATGGACTGATCACGCAGTTAAGTGTCCGGCCAGGGGAATCAGTGAAGCGCATGGTTTGGGGAACGGAGTGGTCTGAGGGTAATATACTGTAGATATTTATTATACACTGAATGGACTGAACACGCAGTTAAGGGTCCGGCCAGGGGAATCAGTGCAGCGCATGGTTTGGGGAAGGGAGTGGTCTGAGGGTAATATACTGCAGATATTCATTATATACTGAATGGACTGATCACGCAGTTAAGTGTCTGGCGAAAGGAATCAGTGAAGCGCATGGTTTGGGGAAGGGAGTGTTCTGAGTGTAATATACTGTAGATATTTATTATATACTGAATGGACTTATCACGCAGTTAAGTGTCTGGCGAGGGGAATCAGTGAAGCGCATGGTTTGGGGAAGGGAGTGGTCTGAGGGTAATATATTGTAGATATTCATTATATACTGAATGGACTGATCATGCAGTTAAGTGTCCGGCGAGGGGAATCAGTGAAGCGCATGGTTTGGGGAAGGGAGTGGTCTGAGAGTAATATACTGTAGATATTTATTATATACTGAATGGACTTATCACGCAGTTAAGTGTCCGGCGAGGGGAATCAGTGAAGTGCATGATTTGGGGAAGGGAGTGGTCTGAGGGTAATATACTGCAGATATTTATTATATACTGAATGGACTTATCACGGAGTTAAGTGTCCGGCGAGGGGAATCAGTGAAGCGCATGGTTTGGGGAAGGGAGTGATCTGAGGGTAATATTCTGTAGATATTTATTATATACTGAATGGACTGATCACGCAGTTAAGTGTCCGGCCAGGGGAATCAGTGCAGCACATGGTTTGGTGAACGGAGTGGTCTGAGGGTAATATACTGTAGATATTTATTATATACTGAATGGACTGATCACGCAGTTAAGTGTCCGGCGAGGGGAATCAGTGCAGCGCATGGTTTGGGGGAAGGGAGTGGTCTGAGGGTAATATACTGTAGAAATTTATTATATACTGAATGGACTGATCACGCAGTTAAGTGTCCGGCCAGGGGAATCAGTGCAGCGCATAGTTTCGGGAAGGGAGTGGCCTCAGGGTAATATACTGTAGATATTTATCATATACTGAATGGACAGATCACGCAGTTAAGTGTCCGACAAGAGGAATCAGTGCAGCGCATGGTTTGGGGAAGGGAGTGGTCTGAGGGTAATATACTGTAGATATTTATTATATACTGAATGGACTGAACACGCAGTTAAGTGTCCGGCCAGGGGAATCAGTGCAGTGCATGGTTTGGGGAAGGGAGTTGTCTGAGGGGAATATACTGTAGATATTTATTATATACTGAATGGACTGATCACATAGTGAAGTGTCTGGCGAGGGGAATGAGTGCAGCACATAGTTTGGGGAAGGGAGTGGTCTGAGGGTAATATACTGTAGATATTTATTATATACTGAATGGACTGATCACGCCGTTAAGTGTCCGGCGAGGGGAATCAGTGAAGCGCATGGTTTGGGGAAGGGAGTGGTCTGAGAGTAATATACTGTAGATATTTATTATATACTGAATGGACTTATCACGCAGTTAAGTGTCCGGCGAGGGGAATCAGTGAAGTGCATGGTTTGGGGAAGGGAGTGGTCTGAGGGTAATATACTGCAGATATTTATTATATACTGAAAGGACTTATCACGGAGTTAAGTGTCCGGCGAGGGGAATCAGTGAAGCGCATGGTTTGGGGAAGGGAGTGGTCTGAGGGTAATATACTGCAGATATTCATTATATACTGAATGGACTGATCACGCAGTTAAGTGTCTGGCGAAAGGAATCAGTGAAGAGCATGGTTTGGGGAAGGGAGTGTTCTGAAGGTAATATACTGTAGATATTTATTATATACTGAATGGACTTATCACGCAGTTAAGTGTCCGGCGAGGGGAATCAGTGAAGCGCATGGTTTTGGGAAGGGAGTGGTCTGAGGGTAATATACTGTAGATATTCATTATATACTGAATGGACTGATCATGCAGTTAAGTGTCCGGCGAGGGGAATCAGTGAAGCGCATGGTTTGGGGAAGGGAGTGGTCTGAGAGTAATATACTGTAGATATTTATCATATACTGAATGGACTTATCACGCAGTTAAGTGTCCGGCGAGGGGAATCAGTGAAGTGCATGGTTTGGGGAAGGGAGTGGTCTGAGGGTAATATACTGCATATATTTATTATATACTGAATGGACTTATCACAGAGTTAAGTGTCCGGCGAGGGGAATCAGTGAAGCGCATGGTTTGGGGAAGGGAGTGGTCTGAGGGTAATATTCTGTAGATATTTATTATATACTGAATGGACTGATCACGCAGTTAAGTGTCCGGCCAGGAGAATCAGTGCAGCACATGGTTTGGTGAACGGAGTGGTCTGAGGGGAATATACTGTAGATATTTATTATATACTGAATGGACTGATCACATAGTTAAGTGTCTGGCAAGGGGAATGAGTGCAGCGCATAGTTTGGGGAAGGAAGTGGTCTGAGTGTAATATACTGTAGATATTTATTATATACTGAATGGACTGATCACGCAGTTAAGTGTCCGGCCAGGGGAATCAGTGAAGCGCATGGTTTGGGGAAGGGAGTGGCCTCAGGGTAATATACTGTAGATATTTATTATATACTGAATGCACTGATCACGCATTTAAGTGTCCGGCGAGGGAAATCAGTGAAGCGCATGGTTTGGGGAAGGGAGTGGTCTGAGGGTAATATACTGCAGATATTCATTATATACTGAATGGACTGATCACGCAGTTAAGTGTCCGGCGAGGGGAATCAGTGAAGCGCATGGTTTGGGGGAAGGGAGTGTTCTGAGGTTAATATACTGTAGATATTTATTATATACTGAATGGACTTATCACGCAGTTAAGTGTCCGGCGAGGGGAATCAGTGAAGCGCATGGTTTGGGGAAGGGAGTGTTCTGAGGTTAATATACTGTAGATATTTATTATATACTGAATGGACTTATCACGCAGTTAAGTGTCCGGCGAGGGGAATCAGTGAAGTGCATGGTTTGGGGAAGGGAGTGGTCTGAGGGTAATATACTGCAGATATTCATTATATACTGAATGGACTGATCACGCAGTTAAGTGTCTGGCGAAAGGGATCAGTGAAGCGCATGGTTTGGGGAAGGGAGTGTTCTGAGGGTAATATACTGTAGATATTTATTATATACTGAATGGACTTATCACGCAGTTAAGTGTCCGGCGAGGGGAATCAGTGAAGCGCATGGTTTGGGGAAGGGAGTGGTCTGAGGGTAATATACTGTAGATATTCATTATATACTGAATGGACTTATCATGCAGTTAAGTGTCCGGCGAGGGGAATCAGTGAAGTGCATGGTTTGGGGAAGGGAGTGGTCTGAGGGTAATATACTGCAGATATTTATTATATACTGAATGGACTTATCACGGAGTTAAGTGTCCGGCGAGGGGAATCAGTGAAGCGCATGGTTTGGGGAAGGGAGTGGTCTGAGGGTAATATTCTGTAGATATTTATTATATACTGAATGGACTGATCACGCAGTTAAGTGTCCGGCCAGGGGAATCAGTGCAGCACATGGTTTGGGGAAGGGAGTGGTCTGAGGGTAATATACTGTAGATATTTATTATATACTGAATGGACTGATCACGCAGTTAAGTGTCCGGCCAGGGGAATCAGTGCAGCACATGGTTTGGGGAAGGGAGTGGTCTGAGGGTAATATACTGTAGATATTTATTATATACTGAATGGACTGATCACGCAGTTAAGTGTCCGGCCAGGGAAATCAGTGCAGCGCATAGTTTGGGGAAGGGAGTGGCCTCAGGGTAATATACTGTAGATATTTATTATATACTGAATGGACAGATCACGCAGTTAAGTGTCCGGCCAGGGAAATCAGTGCAGCGCATAGTTTGGGGAAGGGAGTGGCCTCAGGGTAATATACTGTAGATATTTATTATATACTGAATGGACAGATCACACAGTTAAGTGTCCGACAAGAGGAATCAGTGCAGCGCATGGTTTGGGGAAGGGAGTGGTCTGAGGGTAATATACTGTAGATATTTATTATATACTGAATGGGCTGATCACATAGTGAAGTGTCGGGCCAGGGGAATCAGTGCAGCGCATGGTTTGGGGAAGGGAGTTGTCTGAGGGGAATATACTGTAGATATTTATTATATACTGAATGGACTGATCACATAGTGAAGTGTCCGGCCAGGGGAATCAGTGAAGCGCATGGTTTGGGGAACGGTGTGGTCTGAGGGTAATATACTGTAGATATTTATTATACACTGAATGGACTGAACACGCAGTTAAGGGTCCGGCCAGGGGAATCAGTGCAACGCATGGTTTGGGGAAGGGAGTGGTCTGAGGGTAATATACTGCAGATATTCATTATATAATGAATGGACTGATCACGCAGTTAAGTGTCTGGCGAAAGGAATCAGTGAAGCGCATGGTTTGGGGAAGGGAGTGTTCTGAGGGTAATATACTGTAGATATTTATTATATACTGAATGGACTTATCACGCAGTTAAGTGTCTGGCGAGGGGAATCAGTGAAGCGCATGGTTTGGGGAAGGGAGTGGTCTGAGGGTAATATACTGTAGATATTCATTATATACTGAATGGACTGATCATGCAGTTAAGTGTCCGGCGAGGGGAATCAGTGAAGCGCATGGTTTGGGGAAGGGAGTGGTCTGAGAGTAATATACTGTAGATATTTATTATATACTGAATGGACTTATCACGCAGTTAAGTGTCCGGCGAGGGGAATCAGTGAAATGCATGGTTTGGGGAAGGGAGTGGTCTGAGGGTAATATACTGCAGATATTTATTATATACTGAATGGACTTATCACGGAGTTAAGTGTCCGGCGAGGGGAATCAGTGAAGCGCATGGTTTGGGGAAGGGAGTGGACTGAGGGTAATATTCTGTAGATATTTATTATATAGAATGGACTGATCACGCAGTTAAGTGTCCGGCCAGGGGAATCAGTGCAGCACATGGTTTGGTGAACGGAGTGGTCTGAGGGTAATATACTGTAGATATTTATTATATACTGAATGGACTGATCACGCAGTTAAGTGTCCGGCGAGGGGAATCAGTGCAGCGCATGGTTTGGGGAAGGGAGTGGTCTGAGGGTAATATACTGTAGATATTTATTATATACTGAATGGACTGATCACGCAGTTAAGTGTCCGGCCAGGGGAATCAGTGCAGCGCATAGTTTGGGGAAGGGAGTGGCCTCAGGGTAATATACTGTAGATATTTATCATATACTGAATGGACAGATCACGCAGTTAAGTGACCGACAAGAGGAATCAGTGCAGCGCATGGTTTGGGGAAGGGAGTGGTCTAAGGGGAATATACTGTAGATATTTATTATACACTGAATGGACTGAACACGCAGTTAAGGGTCCGGCCAGGGGAATCAGTGCAGCGCATGGTTTGGGGAAGGGAGTGGTCTGAGGGGAATATACTGTAGATATTTATTATATACTGAATGGACTGATCACATAGTTAAGTGTCTGGCGAGGGGAATGAGTGCAGCGCATAGTTTGGGGAAGGGAGTGGTCTGAGGGTAATATACTGTAGATATTTATTATATACTGAATGGACTGATCACGCAGTTAAGTGTCCAGCGAGGGGAATCAGTGAAGCGCATGGTTTGGGGAAGGGAGTGGTCTGAGGGTAATATACTGTAGATATTTATTATATACTGAATGGACTGATCACGCAGTTAAGTGTCCGGCCAGGGGAATCAGTGAAGCGCATGGTTCGGGGAAGGGAGTGTTACGAGGGTCATATACTGTAGATATTTATTATATATTGAATGGACTGATCACGCAGTTAAGTGTCCGGCCAGGGAAATCCGTGCAGCGCATGGTTTGGGGAAGGGAGTGGTGTGAGGGTAATATACTGTAGATATTTATTATATACTGAATGGACTGATCACGCAGTTAAGTGTCCGGCGAGGGGAATCAGTGAAGCGCATGGTTTGGGGAAGGGAGTGGCCTCAGGGTAATATACTGTAGATATTTATTATATATTGAATGGACTGATCACGCAGTTAAGTGTACGGCCAGGGGAATCAGTGAAGCGCATGGTTTGGGGAAGGGAGTGTTCTGAGGGTAATATACTGTAGATATTTATTATGTACTGAATGGACTGATCACGCAGTTAAGTGTCTGGCGAGGGGAATCAGTGAAGCGCATGGTTTGGGGAAGGGAGTGGTCTGAGGGTAATATACTGTAGATATTTATTATATACTGAATGGACTGATCACGCAGTTAAGTGTCCGGCGAGGGGAATCAGTGAAGCGCATGGTTTGGGGAAGGGAGTGGTCTGAGGGTAATATACTGTAGATATTTATTATATACTGAATGGACTGATCACGCAGTTAAGTGTCCGGCCAGGGGAATCAGTGCAGCGCATAGTTTGGGGAAGGGAGTGGCCTCAGGGTAATATACTGTAGATATTTATTATATACTGAATGGACAGATCACGCAGTTAAGTGTCCGACAAGAGGAATCAGTGCAGCGCATGGTTTGGCGAAGGGAGTGGTCTGAGGGTAATATACTGTAGATATTTATTATATACTGAATGGACTGAACACGCAGTTAAGTGTCCGGCCAGGGGAATCAGTGCAGCGCATGGTTTGGGGAAGGGAGTTGTCTGAGGGGAATATACTGTAGATATTTATTATATACTGAATGGACTGATCACATAGTGAAGTGTCTGGCGAGGGGAATGAGTGCAGCAAATAGTTTGGGGAAGGGAGTGGTCTGAGGGTAATATACTGTAGATATTTATTATATACTGAATGGACTGATCACGCCGTTAAGTGTCCGGCGAGGGGAATCAGTGAAGCGCATGGTTTGGGGAAGGGAGTGGTCTGAGAGTAATATACTGTAGATATTTATTATATACTGAATGGACTTATCACGCAGTTAAGTGTCCGGCGAGGGGAATCAGTGAAGTGCATGGTTTGGGGAAGGGAGTGGTCTGAGGGTAATATACTGCAGATATTTATTATATACTGAAAGGACTTATCACGGAGTTAAGTGTCCGGCGAGGGGAATCAGTGAAGCGCATGGTTTGGGGAAGGGAGTGGTCTGAGGGTAATATACTGCAGATATTCATTATATACTGAATGGACTGATCACGCAGTTAAGTGTCTGGCGAAAGGAATCAGTGAAGAGCATGGTTTGGGGAAGGGAGTGTTCTGAAGGTAATATACTGTAGATATTTATTATATACTGAATGGACTTATCACGCAGTTAAGTGTCCGGCGAGGGGAATCAGTGAAGCGCATGGTTTGGGGAAGGGAGTGGTCTGAGGGTAATATACTGTAGATATTCATTATATACTGAATGGACTGATCATGCAGTTAAGTGTCCGGCGAGGGGAATCAGTGAAGCGCATGGTTTGGGGAAGGGAGTGGTCTGAGAGTAATATACTGTAGATATTTATCATATACTGAATGGACTTATCACGCAGTTAAGTGTCCGGCGAGGGGAATCAGTGAAGTGCATGGTTTGGGGAAGGGAGTGGTCTGAGGGTAATATACTGCATATATTTATTATATACTGAATGGACTTATCACAGAGTTAAGTGTCCGGCGAGGGGAATCAGTGAAGCGCATGGTTTGGGGAAGGGAGTGGTCTGAGGGTAATATTCTGTAGATATTTATTATATACTGAATGGACTGATCACGCAGTTAAGTGTCCGGCCAGGAGAATCAGTGCAGCACATGGTTTGGTGAACGGAGTGGTCTGAGGGGAATATACTGTAGATATTTATTATATACTGAATGGACTGATCACATAGTTAAGTGTCTGGCAAGGGGAATGAGTGCAGCGCATAGTTTGGGGAAGGAAGTGGTCTGAGTGTAATATACTGTAGATATTTATTATATACTGAATGGACTGATCACGCAGTTAAGTGTCCGGCCAGGGGAATCAGTGAAGCGCATGGTTTGGGGAAGGGAGTGGCCTCAGGGTAATATACTGTAGATATTTATTATATACTGAATGCACTGATCACGCATTTAAGTGTCCGGCGAGGGGAATCAGTGAAGCGCATGGTTTGGGGAAGGGAGTGGTCTGAGGGTAATATACTGCAGATATTCATTATATACTGAATGGACTGATCACGCAGTTAAGTGTCCGGCGAGGGGAATCAGTGAAGCGCATGGTTTGGGGGAAGGGAGTGTTCTGAGGTTAATATACTGTAGATATTTATTATATACTGAATGGACTTATCACGCAGTTAAGTGTCCGGCGAGGGGAATCAGTGAAGCGCATGGTTTGGGGAAGGGAGTGTTCTGAGGTTAATATACTGTAGATATTTATTATATACTGAATGGACTTATCACGCAGTTAAGTGTCCGGCGAGGGGAATCAGTGAAGTGCATGGTTTGGGGAAGGGAGTGGTCTGAGGGTAATATACTGCAGATATTCATTATATACTGAATGGACTGATCACGCAGTTAAGTGTCTGGCGAAAGGGATCAGTGAAGCGCATGGTTTGGGGAAGGGAGTGTTCTGAGGGTAATATACTGTAGATATTTATTATATACTGAATGGACTTATCACGCAGTTAAGTGTCCGGCGAGGGGAATCAGTGAAGCGCATGGTTTGGGGAAGGGAGTGGTCTGAGGGTAATATACTGTAGATATTCATTATATACTGAATGGACTTATCATGCAGTTAAGTGTCCGGCGAGGGGAATCAGTGAAGTGCATGGTTTGGGGAAGGGAGTGGTCTGAGGGTAATATACTGCAGATATTTATTATATACTGAATGGACTTATCACGGAGTTAAGTGTCCGGCGAGGGGAATCAGTGAAGCGCATGGTTTGGGGAAGGGAGTGGTCTGAGGGTAATATTCTGTAGATATTTATTATATACTGAATGGACTGATCACGCAGTTAAGTGTCCGGCCAGGGGAATCAGTGCAGCACATGGTTTGGGGAAGGGAGTGGTCTGAGGGTAATATACTGTAGATATTTATTATATACTGAATGGACTGATCACGCAGTTAAGTGTCCGGCCAGGGGAATCAGTGCAGCACATGGTTTGGGGAAGGGAGTGGTCTGAGGGTAATATACTGTAGATATTTATTATATACTGAATGGACTGATCACGCAGTTAAGTGTCCGGCCAGGGAAATCAGTGCAGCGCATAGTTTGGGGAAGGGAGTGGCCTCAGGGTAATATACTGTAGATATTTATTATATACTGAATGGACAGATCACGCAGTTAAGTGTCCGACAAGAGGAATCAGTGCAGCGCATGGTTTGGGGAAGGGAGTGGCCTCAGGGTAATATACTGTAGATATTTATTATATACTGAATGGACAGATCACACAGTTAAGTGTCCGACAAGAGGAATCAGTGCAGCGCATGGTTTGGGGAAGGGAGTGGTCTGAGGGTAATATACTGTAGATATTTATTATATACTGAATGGGCTGATCACATAGTGAAGTGTCGGGCCAGGGGAATCAGTGCAGCGCATGGTTTGGGGAAGGGAGTTGTCTGAGGGGAATATACTGTAGATATTTATTATATACTGAATGGACTGATCACATAGTGAAGTGTCCGGCCAGGGGAATCAGTGAAGCGCATGGTTTGGGGAACGGTGTGGTCTGAGGGTAATATACTGTAGATATTTATTATACACTGAATGGACTGAACACGCAGTTAAGGGTCCGGCCAGGGGAATCAGTGCAACGCATGGTTTGGGGAAGGGAGTGGTCTGAGGGTAATATACTGCAGATATTCATTATATACTGAATGGACTGATCACGCAGTTAAGTGTCTGGCGAAAGGAATCAGTGAAGCGCATGGTTTGGGGAAGGGAGTGTTCTGAGGGTAATATACTGTAGATATTTATTATATACTGAATGGACTTATCACGCAGTTAAGTGTCTGGCGAGGGGAATCAGTGAAGCGCATGGTTTGGGGAAGGGAGTGGTCTGAGGGTAATATACTGTAGATATTCATTATATACTGAATGGACTGATCATGCAGTTAAGTGTCCGGCGAGGGGAATCAGTGAAGCGCATGGTTTGGGGAAGGGAGTGGTCTGAGAGTAATATACTGTAGATATTTATTATATACTGAATGGACTTATCACGCAGTTAAGTGTCCGGCGAGGGGAATCAGTGAAATGCATGGTTTGGGGAAGGGAGTGGTCTGAGGGTAATATACTGCAGATATTTATTATATACTGAATGGACTTATCACGGAGTTAAGTGTCCGGCGAGGGGAATCAGTGAAGCGCATGGTTTGGGGAAGGGAGTGGACTGAGGGTAATATTCTGTAGATATTTATTATATACTGAATGGACTGATCACGCAGTTAAGTGTCCGGCCAGGGGAATCAGTGCAGCACATGGTTTGGTGAACGGAGTGGTCTGAGGGTAATATACTGTAGATATTTATTATATACTGAATGGACTGATCACGCAGTTAAATGTCCGGCGAGGGGAATCAGTGCAGCGCATGGTTTGGGGAAGGGAGTGGTCTGAGGGTAATATACTGTAGATATTTATTATATACTGAATGGACTGATCACGCAGTTAAGTGTCCGGCCAGGGGAATCAGTGCAGCGCATAGTTTGGGGAAGGGAGTGGCCTCAGGGTAATATACTGTAGATATTTATCATATACTGAATGGACAGATCACGCAGTTAAGTGACCGACAAGAGGAATCAGTGCAGCGCATGGTTTGGGGAAGGGAGTGGTCTGAGGGGAATATACTGTAGATATTTATTATACACTGAATGGACTGAACACGCAGTTAAGGGTCCGGCCAGGGGAATCAGTGCAGCGCATGGTTTGGGGAAGGGAGTGGTCTGAGGGGAATATACTGTAGATATTTATTATATACTGAATGGACTGATCACATAGTTAAGTGTCTGGCGAGGGGAATGAGTGCAGCGCATAGTTTGGGGAAGGGAGTGGTCTGAGGGTAATATACTGTAGATATTTATTATATACTGAATGGACTGATCACGCAGTTAAGTGTCCAGCGAGGGGAATCAGTGAAGCACATGGTTTGGGGAAGGGAGTGGTCTGAGGGTAATATACTGTAGATATTTATTATATACTGAATGGACTGATCACGCAGTTAAGTGTCCGGCCAGGGGAATCAGTGAAGCGCATGGTTCGGGGAAGGGAGTGTTACGAGGGTCATATACTGTAGATATTTATTATATATTGAATGGACTGATCACGCAGTTAAGTGTCCGGCCAGGGAAATCCGTGCAGCGCATGGTTTGGGGAAGGGAGTGGTGTGAGGGTAATATACTGTAGATATTTATTATATACTGAATGGACTGATCACGCAGTTAAGTGTCCGGCGAGGGGAATCAGTGAAGCGCATGGTTTGGGGAAGGGAGTGGCCTCAGGGTAATATACTGTAGATATTTATTATATATTGAATGGACTGATCACGCAGTTAAGTGTACGGCCAGGGGAATCAGTGAAGCGCATGGTTTGGGGAAGGGAGTGTTCTGAGGGTAATATACTGTAGATATTTATTATGTACTGAATGGACTGATCACGCAGTTAAGTGTCTGGCGAGGGGAATCAGTGAAGCGCATGGTTTGGGGAAGGGAGTGGTCTGAGGGTAATATACTGTAGATATTTATTATATACTGAATGGACTGATCACGCAGTTAAGTGTCCGGCGAGGGGAATCAGTGAAGCGCATGGTTTGGGGAAGGGAGTGGTCTGAGGGTAATATACTGTAGATATTTATTATATACTGAATGGACTGATCACGCAGTTAAGTGTCCGGCCAGGGGAATCAGTGCAGCGCATAGTTTGGGGAAGGGAGTGGCCTCAGGGTAATATACTGTAGATATTTATTATATACTGAATGGACAGATCACGCAGTTAAGTGTCCGACAAGAGGAATCAGTGCAGCGCATGGTTTGGGGAAGGGAGTGGTCTGAGGGTAATATACTGTAGATATTTATTATATACTGAATGGACTGAACACGCAGTTAAGTGTCCGGCCAGGGGAATCAGTGCAGCGCATGGTTTGGGGAAGGGAGTTGTCTGAGGGGAATATACTGTAGATATTTATTATATACTGAATGGACTGATCACATAGTGAAGTGTCTGGCGAGGGGAATGAGTGCAGCACATAGTTTGGGGAAGGGAGTGGTGTGAGGGTAATATACTGTAGATATTTATTATATACTGAATGGACTGATCACGCAGTTAAGTGTCCGGCCAGGGGAATCAGTGAAGCGCATGGTTTGGGGAAGGGAGTGGTCTGAGGGTAACATACTGTAGATATTTATTATATACTGAATGGACTGATCACGCAGTTAAGTGTCCGGCCAGGGGAATCAGTGAAGCGCATGGTTTGGGGAACGGAGTGGTCTGAGGGTAATATACTGTAGATATTTATTATACACTGAATGGACTGAACACGCAGTTAAGGGTCCGGCCAGGGGAATCAGTGCAGCGCATGGTTTGGGGAAGGGAGTGGTCTGAGGGTAATATACTGCAGATATTCATTATATACTGAATGGACTGATCACGCAGTTAAGTGTCTGGCGAAAGGAATCAGTGAAGCGCATGGTTTGGGGAAGGGAGTGTTCTGAGGGTAATATACTGTAGATATTTATTATATACTGAATGGAATTATCACGCAGTTAAGTGTCTGGCGAGGGGAATCAGTGAAGCGCATGGTTTGGGGAAGGGAGTGGTCTGAGGGTAATATACTGTAGATATTCATTATATACTGAATGGACTGATCATGCAGTTAAGTGTCCGGCGAGGGGAATCAGTGAAGTGCATGGTTTGGGGAAGGGAGTGGTCTGAGGGTAATATACTGCAGATATTTATTATATACTGAATGGACTGATCACGCAGTTAAGTGTCCGGCCAGGGGAATCAGTGCAGCGCATAGTTTGGGGAAGGGAGTGGCCTCAGGGTAATATACTGTAGATATTTATCATATACTGAATGGACTGATCACGCAGTTAAGTGTCCGGCCAGGGGAATCAGTGCAGCACATGGTTTGGTGAACGGAGTGGTCTGAGGGTAATATACTGTAGATATTTATTATATACTGAATGGAATTATCACGCAGTTAAGTGTCTGGCGAGGGGAATCAGTGAAGCGCATGGTTTGGGGAAGGGAGTGGTCTGAGGGTAATATACTGTAGATATTCATTATATACTGAATGGACTGATCATGCAGTTAAGTGTCCGGCGAGGGGAATCAGTGAAGTGCATGGTTTGGGGAAGGGAGTGGTCTGAGGGTAATATACTGCAGATATTTATTATATACTGAATGGACTTATCACAGAGTTAAGTGTCCGGCGAGGGGAATCAGTGAAGCGCATGGTTTGGGGAAGGGAGTGGTCTGAGGGTAATATTCTGTAGATATTTATTATATACTGAATCGACTGATCACGCAGTTAAGTGTCCGGCCAGGGGAATCAGTGCAGCACATGGTTTGGTGAACGGAGTGGTCTGAGGGTAATATACTGTAGATATTTATTATATACTGAATGGACTGATCACGCAGTTAAGTGTCCGGCGAGGGGAATCAGTGCAGCGCATGGTTTGGGGAAGGGAGTGGTCTGAGGGTAATATACTGTAGATATTTATTATATACTGAATGGACTGATCACGCAGTTAAGTGTCCGGCCAGGGGAATCAGTGCAGCGCATAGTTTGGGGAAGGGAGTGGCCTCAGGGTAATATACTGTAGATATTTATCATATACTGAATGGACAGATCACGCAGTTAAGTGTCCGACAAGAGGAATCAGTGCAGTGCATGGTTTGGGGAAGGGAGTGGTCTGAGGGTAATATACTGTAGATATTTATTATATACTGAATGGACTGAACACGCAGTTAAGTGTCCGGCCAGGGGAATCAGTGCAGCGCATGGTTTGGGGAAGGGAGTTGTCTGAGGGGAATATACTGTAGATATTTATTATATACTGAATGGACTGATCACATAGTGAAGTGTCTGGCGAGGGGAATGAGTGCAGCACATAGTTTGGAGAAGGGAGTGGTCTGAGGGTACAATACTGTAGATATTTATTATATACTGAATGGACTGATCACGCAGTTAAGTGTCCGGCCAGGGGAATCAGTGAAGCGCATGGTTTGGGGAAGGGAGTGGTCTGAGGGTAATATACTGTAGATATTTATTATATACTGAATGGACTGATCACGCAGTTAAGTGTCCGGCCAGAGGAATCAGTGAAGCGCATGGTTTGGGGAACGGAGTGGTCTGAGGGTAATATACTGTAGATATTTATTATACACTGAATGGACTGAACACGCAGTTAAGGGTCCGGCCAGGGGAATCCGTGCAGCGCATGGTTTGGGGAAGGGAGTGGTCTGAGGGGAATATACTGTAGATATTTATTATATACTGAATGGACTGATCACATAGTTAAGTGTTTGGCGAGGGGAATGAGTGCAGCGCATTGTTTGGGGAAGGGAGTGGTCTGAGGGTAATATACTGTAGATATTTATTATATACTGAATGGACTGATCACGCAGTTAAGTGTCCGGCGAGGGGAATCAGTGAAGCGCATGGTTTGGGAAAGGGAGTGGTCTGAGGGTAATATACTGTAGATATTTATTATATACTGAATGGACTGATCACGCAGTTAAGTGTCCGGCCAGGGGAATCAGTGAAGCGCATGGTTAGGGGAAGGGAGTGGTACGAGGGTAATATACTTTAGATATTTATTATATATTGAATGGACTGATCACGCAGTTAAGTGTCCGGCCAGGGAAATCCGTGCAGCGCATGGTTTGGGGAAGGGAGTGGTGTGAGGGTAATATACTGTAGATATTTATTATATACTGAATGGACTGATCACGCAGTTAAGTGTCCGGCGAGGGGAATCAGTGAAGCGCATGGTTTGGGGAAGGGAGTGGCCTCAGGGTAATATACTGTAGATATTTATTATATATTGAATGGACTGATCACGCAGTTAAGTGTCCGGCCAGGGAAATCCGTGCAGCGCATGGTTTGGGGAAGGGAGTGGTCTGAGGGTAATATACTGTAGATATTTATTATATACTGAATGGACTGATCACGCAGTTAAGTGTCCGGCGAGGGGAATCAGTGAAGCGCATGGTTTGGGGAAGGGGGTGGCCTCAGGGTAATATAATGCAGATATTTATTATATACTGAATGGACTGATCACCTAGTTAAGTGTCTGGCGAGGGGAATGAGTGCAGCGCATAGTTTGGGGAAGGGAGTGGCCTCAGGGTAATATACTGTAGATATTTATTATATACTGAATGGACTGATCACGCAGTTACGTGTCCGGCGAGGGGAATCAGTGCAGCGCATGGTTTGGGGAAGGGAGTGGTCTGAGGGTAATATACTGTAGATATTTATTATATACTGAATGGACTGATCACGCAGTTAAGTGTCCGGCCAGGGGAATCAGTGCAGCGTATAGTTTGGGGAAGGGAGTGGCCTCAGGGTAATATACTGTTGATATTTATTATATACTGAATGGACTGATCACGCAGTTAAGTGTCCGGCCAGGGGAATCAGTGCAGCGGATAGTTTGGGGAAGGGAGTGGCCTCAGGGTAATATACTGTTGATATTTATTATATACTAAATGGACTGAACACGCAGTTAAGTGTCCGGCGAGGGGAATGAGTGCAGCGCATAGTTTGGGGAAGGGAGTGGTCTGAGGGTAATATACTGTAGATATTTATTATATACTGAATGGACTGATCACGCAGTTAAGTGTCCGGCCAGGGGAATCAGTGAAGCGCATGGTTTGGGGAACGGAGTGGTCTGAGGGTAATGTACTGTAGATATTTATTATATATTGAATGGACTGATCACGCAGTTAAGTGTAAGGCCAGGGGAATCAGTGAAGCGCATGGTTTGGGGAAGGGAGTGTTCTGAGGGTAATATACTGTAGATATTTATTATGTACTGAATGGACTGATCACGCCGTTAAGTGTCTGGCGAGGGGAATCAGTGAAGCGCATGGTTTGGGGAAGGGAGTGGTCTGAGGGTAATATACTGTAGATATTTATTATATACTGAATGGACTGATCACGCAGTTAAGTGTCCGGCGAGGGGAATCAGTGAAGCGCATGGTTTGGGAAAGGGAGTGGTCTGAGGGTAATATACTGTAGATATTTATTATATACTGAATGGACTGATCACGCCATTAAGTGTCCGGCCAGGGGAATCAGTGAAGCGCATGGTTTGGGGAAGGGAGTGGTACGAGGGTAATATACTGTAGATATTTATTATATATTGAATGGACTGATCACGCAGTTAAGTGTCCGGCCAGGGAAATCCGTGCAGCGCATGGTTTGGGGAAGGGAGTGGTGTGAGGGTAATATACTGTAGATATTTATTATATACTGAATGGACTGATCACGCAGTTAAGTGTCCGGCGAGGGGAATCAGTGAAGCGCATGGTTTGGGGAAGGGAGTGGCCTCAGGGTAATATACTGTAGATATTTATTATATATTGAATGGACTGATCACGCAGTTAAGTGTCCGGCCAGGGAAATCCGTGCAGCGCATGGTTTGGGGAAGGGAGTGGTCTGAGGGTAATATACTGTAGATATTTATTATATACTGAATGGACTGATCACGCAGTTAAGTGTCCGGCGAGGGGAATCAGTGAAGCGCATGGTTTGGGGAAGGGGGTGGCCTCAGGGTAATATAATGCAGATATTTATTATATACTGAATGGACTGATCACCTAGTTAAGTGTCTGGCGAGGGGAATGAGTGCAGCGCATAGTTTGGGGAAGGGAGTGGCCTCAGGGTAATATACTGTAGATATTTATTATATACTGAATGGACTGATCACGCAGTTACGTGTCCGGCGAGGGGAATCAGTGCAGCGCATGGTTTGGGGAAGGGAGTGGTCTGAGGGTAATATACTGTAGATATTTATTATATACTGAATGGACTGATCACGCAGTTAAGTGTCCGGCCAGGGGAATCAGTGCAGCGTATAGTTTGGGGAAGGGAGTGGCCTCAGGGTAATATACTGTTGATATTTATTATATACTGAATGGACTGATCACGCAGTTAAGTGTCCGGCCAGGGGAATCAGTGCAGCGGATAGTTTGGGGAAGGGAGTGGCCTCAGGGTAATATACTGTTGATATTTATTATATACTGAATGGACTGAACACGCAGTTAAGGGTCCGGCGAGGGGAATGAGTGCAGCGCATAGTTTGGGGAAGGGAGTGGTCTGAGGGTAATATACTGTAGATATTTATTATATACTGAATGGACTGATCACGCAGTTAAGTGTCCGGCCAGGGGAATCAGTGAAGCGCATGGTTTGGGGAACGGAGTGGTCTGAGGGTAATGTACTGTAGATATTTATTATATATTGAATGGACTGATCACGCAGTTAAGTGTAAGGCCAGGGGAATCAGTGAAGCGCATGGTTTGGGGAAGGGAGTGTTCTGAGGGTAATATACTGTAGATATTTATTATGTACTGAATGGACTGATCACGCAGTTAAGTGTCTGGCGAGGGGAATCAGTGAAGCGCATGGTTTGGGGAAGGGAGTGGTCTGAGGGTAATATACTGTAGATATTTATTATATACTGAATGGACTGATCACGCAGTTAAGTGTCCGGCGAGGGGAATCAGTGAAGCGCATGGTTTGGGGAAGGGGGTGGCCTCAGGGTAATATAATGCAGATATTTATTATATACTGAATGGACTGATCACCTAGTTAAGTGTCTGGCGAGGGGAATGAGTGCAGCGCATAGTTTGGGGAAGGGAGTGGCCTTAGGGTAATATACTGTAGATATTTATTATATACTGAATGGACTGATCACGCAGTTACGTGTCCGGCGAGGGGAATCAGTGCAGCGCATGGTTTGGGGAAGGGAGTGGTCTGAGGGTAATATACTGTAGATATTTATTATATACTGAATGGACTGATCATGCAGTTAAGTGTCCGGCCAGGGGAATCAGTGCAGCGTATAGTTTGGGGAAGGGAGTGGCCTCAGGGTAATATACTGTTGATATTTATTATATACTGAATGGACTGATCACGCAGTTAAGTGTCCGGCCAGGGGAATCAGTGCAGCGGATAGTTTGGGGAAGGGAGTGGCCTCAGGGTAATATACTGTTGATATTTATTATATACTGAATGGACTGAACACGCAGTTAAGTGTCCGGCGAGGGGAATGAGTGCAGCGCATAGTTTGGGGAAGGGAGTGGTCTGAGGGTAATATACTGTAGATATTTATTATATACTGAATGGACTGATCACGCAGTTAAGTGTCCGGCCAGGGGAATCAGTGCAGCGCAAAGTTTGGGGAAGGGAGTGGTCTGAGGGTAATATACTGTAGATATTTATTATATACTGAATGGACTGATCACATAGTTAAGTGTCTGGCAAGGGGAATGAGTGTAGTGCATAGTTTGGGGAAGGGAGTGGCCTCAGGGTAATATACTGTAGATATTTATTATATACTGACTGAATGGACTGATCACGCAGTTACGTGTCCGGCGAGGGGAATCAGTGCAGCGCATGGTTTGGGGAAGGGAGTGGTCTGAGGGTAATATACTGTAGATATTTATTATATACTGAATGGACTGATCACGCAGTTAAGTGTCCGGCCAGGGGAATCAGTGCAGCATATAGTTTGGGGAAGGGAGTGGCCTCAGGGTAATATACTGTTGATATTTATTATATACTGAATGGACTGATCACGCAGTTAAGTGTCCGGCCAGGGGAATCAGTGCAGCTTATAGTTTGGGGAAGGGAGTGGCCTCAGGGTAATATACTGTTGATATTTATTATATACTGAATGGACTGAACACGCAGTTAAGTGTCCGGCGAGGGGAATGAGTGCAGCGCATAGTTTGGGGAAGGGAGTGGTCTGAGGGTAATATACTGTAGATATTTATTATATACTGAATGGACTGATCACGCAGTTAAGTGTCCGGCCAGGGGAATCAGTGAAGCGCATGGTTTGGGGAACGGAGTGGTCTGAGGGTAATATATTGTAGATATTTATTATACACTGAATGGACTGAACACGCAGTTAAGTGTCCGCCCAGGGGAATCAGTGCAGCGCATGGTTTGGGGAAGGGAGTGGTCTGAGGGGAATATACTGTAGATATTTATTATATACTGAATGGACTGATCACATAGTTAAGTGTCCGGCGAGGGGAATCAGTGCAGCGCATGGTTTGGGGAAGGGCGTGGTCTTAGGGGAATATACTGTAGATATTTATTATATACTGAATGGACTGATCACATAGTTAAGTGTCTGGCAAGGGGAATGAGTGCAGCGCATAGTTTGGGGAAGGGAGTGGTCTGAGGGTAATATACTGTAGATATTTATTATATACTGAATGGACTGATCACGCAGTTAAGTGTCCGGCGAGCGGAATCAGTGAAGCGCATGGTTTGGGGAAGGGAGTGGTCTGAGGGTAATATACTGTAGATATTTATTATATACTGAATGGACTGATCACGCAGTTAAGTGTCCGGCGAGGGGAATCAGTGCAGTGCAAAGTTTGGGGAAGGGAGTGGTCTGAGGGTAATATACTGCAGATATTTATTATATACTGAATGGACTGATCACGCAGTTAAGTGTCGACGAGGGGAATCAGTGCAGTGCATGGTTTGTGGAAGGGAGTGGTCTGAGGGTAATATTCTGTAGATATTTATTATATACTGAGTGGACTGAACACGCAGTTAAGTGTCCGGCGAGGGGAATCAGTGCAGTGCAAAGTTTGGGGAAGGGAGTGGTCTGAGGGTAATATAATGTAGATATTTATTATATACTGAATGGACTGATCACGCAGTTAAGTGTCGACGAAGGGAATCAGTGCAGCACATGGTTTGTGGAAGGGAGTGGTCTGAGGGTAATATTCTGTAGATATTTATTATATACTGAATGGACTGATCACGCAGTTGAGTGTCCGACGAGAGGAATTAGTGCAGCGCATGGTTTGGGGAAGGGAGTGGTCTGAGGGTGATATTCTGTAGATATGTATTATATACTGAGTGGACTGAACACACAGTTAAGTGTCCGGCGAGGGGAATCAGTGCAGCGCATGGTTTGGTGAAGGGAGTGGTTTGAGGGTAATATACAGTAGATATTAATTATATACTGAGTGGACTGAACACGCAGTTAAGTGTCCGGCGAGGGGAATCAGTGCAGCGCAAAGTTTGGGGAAGGGAGTGGTCTGAGGGTAATATACTCTAGATATTTATTATATACTGAATGGACTGATCACGCAGTTAAGTGTCCGGCGAGGGGAATCAGTGCAGCGCAAAGTTTGGGGAAGGGAGTGGTCTGAGGGTAATATACTGTAGATATTTATTATATAGTGAATGGACTGATCACGCAGTTAAGTGTCCGGCGAGGGGAATCAGTGCAGCGCAAAGTTTGGGGAAGGGAGTGGTCTGAGGGTAATATACTGTAGATATTTATTATATACTGAATGGACTGATCACGCAGTTAAGTGTCCGGCGAGGGGAATCAGCGCAGCACAAAGTTTGGCGAAGGGAGTGGTCTGAGGGTAATATACTGTAGATATTTATTATATACTGAGTGGACTGAACACGCAGTTAAGTGTCTGGCGAGGGGAATCAGTGCAGCGCATAGTTTGGGGAAGGGAGTGGTCTGAGGGTAATATACTGTAGATATTTATTATATACTGAGTGGACTGATCACGCAGTTAAGTGTCCGGCGAGGGGAATCAGTGCAGCGCAAAGTTTGGGGAAGGGAGTGGTCTGAGGGTAATATACTGTAGATATTTATTATATACTGAATGGACTGATCACGCAGTTAAGTGTCCGGCGAGAGGAATCAGTGCAGTGCAAAGTTTGGGGAAGGGAGTGGTCTGAGGGTAATATACTGCACATATTTATTATATACTGAATGGACTGATCACGCAGTTAAGTGTCGACGAGGGGAATCAGTGCAGCGCATGGTTTGTGGAAGGGAGTGGTCTGAGGGTAATATTCTGTAGATATTTATTATATACTGAGTGGACTGAACACGCAGTTAAGTGTCCGGCGAGGGGAATCAGTGCAGTGCAAAGTTTGGGGAAGGGAGTGGTCTGAGGGTAATATAATGTAGATATTTATTATATACTGAATGGACTGATCACGCAGTTAAGTGTCGACGAAGGGAATCAGTGCAGCGCATGGTTTGTGGAAGGGAGTGGTCTGAGGGTAATATTCCGTAGATATTTATTATATTCTGAATGGACTGATCACGCAGTTGAGTGTCCGACGAGAGGAATTAGTGCAGCGCATGGTTTGGGGAAGGGAGTGGTCTGAGGGTGATATTCTGTAGATATGTATTATATACTGAGTGGACTGAACACACAGTTAAGTGTCCGGCGAGGGGAATCAGTGCAGCGCATGGTTTGGTGAAGGGAGTGGTTTGAGGGTAATATACAGTAGATATTTATTATATACTGAGTGGACTGAACACGCAGTTAAGTGTCCGGCGAGGGGAATCAGTGCAGCGCAAAGTTTGGGGAAGGGAGTGGTCTGAGGGTAATATACTGTAGATATTTATTATATACTGAATGGACTGATCACGCAGTTAAGTGTCCGGCGAGGGGAATCAGTGCAGCGCAAAGTTTGGGGAAGGGAGTGGTCTGAGGGTAATATACTGTAGATATTTATTATATAGTGAATGGACTGATCACGCATTTAAGTGTCCGGCGAGGGGAATCAGTGCAGCGCAAAGTTTGGGGAAGGGAGTGGTCTGAGGGTAATATACTGTAGATATTTATTATATACTGAATGGACTGATCACGCAGTTAAGTGTCCGGCCAGGGGAATCAGTGAAGCGCATGGTTTGGGGAACGGAGTGGTCTGAGGGTAATATACTGTAGATATTCATTATACACTGAATGGACTGAACACGCAGTTAAGGGTCCGGCCAGGGGAATCAGTGCAGCGCATGGTTTGGGGAAGGGAGTGGTCTGAGGGTAATATACTGCAGATATTCATTATATACTGAATGGACTGATCACGCAGTTAAGTGTCTGGCGAAAAGAATCAGTGAAGCGCATGGTTTGGGGAAGGGAGTGTTCTGAGGGTAATATACTGTAGATATTTATTATATACTGAATGGACTTATCACGCAGTTAAGTGTCTGGCGAGGGGAATCAGTGAAGCGCATGGTTTGGGGAAGGGAGTGGTCTGAGGGTAATATACTGTAGATATTTATTATATACTGAGTGGACTGATCACGCAGTTAAGTGTCCGGCGAGGGGAATCAGTGCAGCGCAAAGTTTGGGGAAGGGAGTGGTCTGAGGGTAATATACTGTAGATATTTATTATATACTGAATGGACTGATCACGCAGTTAAGTGTCCGGCGAGAGGAATCAGTGCAGTGCAAAGTTTGGGGAAGGGAGTGGTCTGAGGGTAATATACTGCAGATATTTATTATATACTGAATGGACTGATCACGCAGTTAAGTGTCGACGAGGGGAATCAGTGCAGCGCATGGTTTGTGGAAGGGAGTGGTCTGAGGGTAATATTCTGTAGATATTTATTATATACTGAGTGGACTGAACACGCAGTTAAGTGTCCGGCGAGGGGAATCAGTGCAGTGCAAAGTTTGGGGAAGGGAGTGGTCTGAGGGTAATATAATGTAGATATTTATTATATACTGAATGGACTGATCACGCAGTTAAGTGTCGACGAAGGGAATCAGTGCAGCGCATGGTTTGTGGAAGGGAGTGGTCTGAGGGTAATATTCTGTAGATATTTATTATATACTGAATGGACTGATCACGCAGTTGAGTGTCCGACGAGAGGAATTAGTGCAGCGCATGGTTTGGGGAAGGGAGTGGTCTGAGGGTGATATTCTGTAGATATGTATTATATACTGAGTGGACTGAACACACAGTTAAGTGTCCGGCGAGGGGAATCAGTGCAGCGCATGGTTTGGTGAAGGGAGTGGTTTGAGTGTAATATACAGTAGATATTTATTATATACTGAGTGGACTGAACACGCAGTTAAGTGTCCGGCGAGGAGAATCAGTGCAGCGCAAAGTTTGGGGAAGGGAGTGGTCTGAGGGTAATATACTGTAGATATTTATTATATACTGAATGGACTGATCACGCAGTTAAGTGTCCGGGGAGGGGAATCAGTGCAGCGCAAAGTTTGGGGAAGGGAGTGGTCTGAGGGTAATATACTGTAGATATTTATTATATAGTGAATGGACTGATCACGCAGTTAAGTGTCCGGCGAGGGGAATCAGTGCAGCGCAAAGTTTGGGGAAGGGAGTGGTCTGAGGGTAATATACTGTAGATATTTATTATATACTGAATGGACTGATCACGCAGTTAAGTGTCCGGCCAGGGGAATCAGTGAAGCGCATGGTTTGGGGAAGGGAGTGGTCTGAGGGTAATATACTGTAGATATTTATTATATACTGAATGGACTGATCACGCAGTTAAGTGTCCGGCCAGGGGAATCAGTGAAGCGCATGGTTTGGGGAACGGAGTGGTCTGAGGGTAATATACTGTAGATATTCATTATACACTGAATGGACTGAACACGCAGTTAAGGGTCCGGCCAGGGGAATCAGTGCAGCGCATGGTTTGGGGAAGGGAGTGGTCTGAGGGTAATATACTGCAGATATTCATTATATACTGAATGGACTGATCACGCAGTTAAGTGTCTGGCGAAAAGAATCAGTGAAGCGCATGGTTTGGGGAAGGGAGTGTTCTGAGGGTAATATACTGTAGATATTTATTATATACTGAATGGACTTATCACGCAGTTAAGTGTCTGGCGAGGGGAATCAGTGAAGCGCATGGTTTGGGGAAGGGAGTGGTCTGAGGGTAATATACTGTAGATATTCATTATATACTGAATGGACTGATCATGCAGTTAAGTGTCCGGCGAGGGGAATCAGTGAAGCGCATGGTTTGGGGAAGGGAGTGGTCTGAGAGTAATATACTGTAGATATTTATTATATACTGAATGGACTTATCACGCAGTTAAGTGTCCGGCGAGGGGAATCAGTGAAGTGCATGGTTTGGGGAAGGGAGTGGTCTGAGGGTAATATACTGCAGATATTTATTATATACTGAATGGACTTATCACGGAGTTAAGTGTCCGGCGAGGGGAATCAGTGAAGCGCATGGTTTGGGGAAGGGAGTGGTCTGAGGGTAATATTCTGTAGATATTTATTATATACTGAATGGACTGATCACGCAGTTAAGTGTCCGGCCAGGGGAATCAGTGCAGCACATGGTTTGGTGAACGGAGTGGTCTGAGAGTAATATACTGTAGATATTTATTATATACTGAATGGACTGATCACGCAGTTAAGTGTCCGGCGAGGGGAATCAGTGCAGCGCATGGTTTGGGGAAGGGAGTGGTCTGAGGGTAATATACTGTAGATATTTATTATATACTGAATGGACTGATCACGCAGTTAAGTGTCCGGCCAGGGGAATCAGTGCAGCGCATAGTTTGGGGAAGGGAGTGGCCTCAGGGTAATATACTGTAGATATTTATCATATACTGAATGGACAGATCACGCAGTTAAGTGTCCGACAAGAGGAATCAGTGCAGCGTATGGTTTGGGGAAGGGAGTGGTATGAGGGTAATATACTGTAGATATTTATTATATACTGAATGGACTGAACACGCAGTTAAGTGTCCGGCCAGGGGAATCAGTGCAGCGCATGGGTTGGGGAAGGGAGTTGTCTGAGGGGAATATACTGTAGATATTTATTATATACTGAATGGACTGATCACATAGTGAAGTGTCTGGCGAGGGGAATGAGTGCAGCACATAGTTTGGGGAAGGGAGTGGTCTGAGGGTAATATACTGTAGATATTTATTATATACTGAATGGACTGATCACGCAGTTAAGTGTCCGGCCAGGGGAATCAGTGAAGCGCATGGTTTCGGGAAGGGAGTGGTCTGAGGGTAATATACTGTAGATATTTATTATATACTGAATGGACTGATCACGCAGTTAAGTGTCCGGCCAGGGGAATCAGTGAAGCGCATGGTTTTTGGAAGGGAGTGGTACGAGGGTAATATACTGTAGATATTTATTATATATTGAATGGACTGATCACGCAGTTAAGTGTCCGGCCAGGGAAATCCGTGCAGCGCATGGTTTGGGGAAGGGAGTGGTGTGAGGGTAATATACTGTAGATATTTATTATATACTGAATGGACTGATCACGCAGTTAAGTGTCCGGCGAGGGGAATCAGTGAAGCGCATGGTTTGGGGAAGGGAGTGGCCTCAGGGTAATATACTGTAGATATTTAATATATATTGAATGGACTGATCACGCAGTTAAGTGTACGGCCAGGGGAATCAGTGAAGTGCATGGTTTGGGGAAGGGAATGTTCTGATGGTAATATACTGTAGATATTTATTATATACTGAATGGACTGATCACCTAGTTAAGTGTCTGGCGAGGGGAATGAGTGAAGCGCATGGTTTGGGGAAGGGGGTGGCCTCAGGGTAATATAATGCAGATATTTATTATATACTGAATGGACTGATCACGCAGTTACGTGTCCGGCGAGGGGAATCAGTGCAGCGCATGGTTTGGGGAAGGGAGTGGTCTGAGGGTAATATACTGTAGATATTTATTATATACTGAATGGACTGAACACGCAGTTAAGGGTCCGGCCAGGGGAATCAGTGCAGCGCATGGTTTGGGGAAGGGAGTGGTCTGAGGGGAACATACTGTAGATATTTATTATATACTGAATGGACTGATCACATAGTTAAGTGTCTGGCGAGGGGAATGAGTGCAGCGCATAGTTTGGGGAAGAGAGTGGTCTGAGGGTAATATACTGTAGATATTTATTATATACTGAATGGACTGATCACGCAGTTAAGTGTCCGGCGAGGGGAATCAGTGAAGCGCATGGTTTGGGGAAGGGAGTGGTCTGAGGGTAATATACTGTAGATATTTATTATATACTGAATGGACTGATCACGCAGTTAAGTGTCCGGCCAGGGGAATCAGTGAAGCGCATGGTTTTTGGAAGGGAGTGGTACGAGGGTAATATACTGTAGATATTTATTATATATTGAATGGACTGATCACGCAGTTAAGTGTCCGGCCAGGGAAATCCGTGCAGCGCATGGTTTGGGGAAGGGAGTGGTGTGAGGGTAATATACTGTAGATATTTATTATATACTGAATGGACTGATCACGCAGTTAAGTGTCCGGCGAGGGGAATCAGTGAAGCGCATGGTTTGGGGAAGGGAGTGGCCTCAGGGTAATATACTGTAGATATTTAATATATATTGAATGGACTGATCACGCAGTTAAGTGTACGGCCAGGGGAATCAGTGAAGTGCATGGTTTGGGGAAGGGAATGTTCTGATGGTAATATACTGTAGATATTTATTATATACTGAATGGACTGATCACCTAGTTAAGTGTCTGGCGAGGGGAATGAGTGCAGCGCATAGTTTGGGGAAGGGAGTGGCCTCAGGGTAATATACTGTAGATATTTATTATATACTGAATGGACTGATCACGCAGTTACGTGTCCGGCGAGGGGAATCAGTGCAGCGCATGGTTTGGGGAAGGGAGTGGTCTGAGGGTAATATACTGTAGATATTTATTATATACTGAATGGACTGATCACGCAGTTAAGTGTCCGGCCAGGGGAATCAGTGCAGAGTATAGTTTGGGGAAGGGAGTATCCTCAGGGTAATATACTGTTGATATTTATTATATACTGAATGGACTGATCATGCAGTTAAGTGTCCGGCCAGGGGAATCAGTGCAGCGGATAGTTTGGGGAAGGGAGTGGCCTCAGGGTAATATACTGTTGATATTTATTATATACTGAATGGACTGAACACGCAGTTAAGTGTCCGGCGAGGGGAATGAGTGCAGGCATTGTTTGGGGAAGGGAGTGGTCTGAGGGTAATATACTGTAGATATTTATTATATACTGAATGGACTGATCACGCAGTTAAATGTCCGGCCAGGGGAATCAGTGAAGCGCATGGTTTGGGGAACGGAGTGGTTTGAGGGTAATATACTGTAGATATTTATTATATATTGAATGGACTGATCACGCAGTTAAGTGTACGGCCAGGGGAATCAGTGAAGCGCATGGTTTGGGGAAGGGAGTGTTCTGAGGGTAATATACTGTAGATATTTATTATGTACTGAATGGACTGATCACGCAGTTAAGTGTCTGGCGAGGGGAATCAGTGAAGCGCATGGTTTGGGAAAGGGAGTGGTCTGAGGGTAATATACTGTAGATATTTATTATATACTGAATGGACTGATCACGCAGTTAAGTGTCCGGCGAGGGGAATCAGTGAAGCGCATGGTTTGGGGAAGGGGGTGGCCTCAGGGTAATATACTGTAGATATTTATTATGTACTGAATGGACTGATCACGCAGTTAAGTGTCCGGCCAGGGGAATCAGTGCAGCGGATAGTTTGGGGAAGGGAGTGGCCTCAGGGTAATATACTGTTGATATTTATTATATACTGAATGGACTGAACACGCAGTTAAGTGTCCGGCGAGGGGAATTAGTGCAGCGCATAGTTTGGGGAAGGGAGTGGTCTGAGGGTAATATACTGTAGATATTTATTATATACTGAATGGACTGATCACATAGTTAAGTGTCCGGCGAGGGGAATCAGTGCAGCGCATGGTTTGGGGAAGGGAGTGGTCTTAGGGGAATATACTGTAGATATTTATTATATACTGAATGGACTGATCACGCAGTTAAGTGTCCGGCGAGGGGAATCAGTGCAGCGCAAAGTTTGGGGAAGGGAGTGGTCTGAGGGTAATATACTGTAGATATTTATTATATAGTGAATTGACTGATCACGCAGTTAAGTGTCCGGCGAGGGGAATCAGTGCAGCGCAAAGTTTGGGGAAGGGAGTGGTCTGAGGGTAATATACTGTAGATATTTATTATATACTGAATGGACTGATCACGCAGTTACGTGTCCGGCGAGAGGAATCAGTGCAGCGCATGGTTTGGGGAAGGGAGTGGTCTGAGGGTAATATACTGTAGATATTTATTATATACTGAATGGACTGATCACGCAGTTAAGTGTCCGGCCAGGGGAATCAGTGCAGCGTATAGTTTGGGGAAGGGAGTGGCCTCAGGGTAATATACTGTTGATATTTATTATATACTGAATGGACTGATCACGCAGTTAAGTGTCCGGCCAGGGGAATCAGTGCAGCGGATAGTTTGGGGAAGGGAGTGGCCTCAGGGTAATATACTGTTGATATTTATTATATACTGAATGGACTGAACACGCAGTTAAGTGTCCGGCGAGGGGAATGAGTGCAGCGCATAGTTTGGGGAAGGGAGTGGTCTGAGGGTAATATACTGTAGATATTTATTATATACTGAATGGACTGATCACATAGTTAAGTGTCCGGCGAGGGGAATCAGTGCAGCGCATGGTTTGGGGAAGGGAGTGGTCTTAGGGGAATATACTGTAGATATTTATTATATACTGAATGGACTGATCACGCAGTTAAGTGTCCAGCCAGGGGAATCAGTGAAGCGCATGGTTTGGGGAAGGGAGTGGTCTGAGGGTAATATACTGTCGATATTTATTATATACTGAATGGACTGATCACGCAGTTAAGTGTCCGGCCAGGGGAATCAGTGAAGCGCATGGTTTGGGGAACGGAGTGGTCTGAGGGTAATATACTGTAGATATTTATTATACACTGAATGGACTGAACACGCAGTTAAGGGTCCGGCCAGGGGAATCAGTGCAGCGCATGGTTTGGGGAAGGGAGTGGTCTGAGGGTAATATACTGCAGATATTCATTATATACTGAATGGACTGATCACGCAGTTAAGTGTCTGGCGAAAGGAATCAGTGAAGCGCATGGTTTGGGGAAGGGAGTGTTCTGAGGGTAATATACTGTAGATATTTATTATATACTGAATGGACTTATCACGCAGTTAAGTGTCTGGCGAGGGGAATCAGTGAAGCGCATGGTTTGGGGAAGGGAGTGGTCTGAGGGTAATATATTGTAGATATTCATTATATACTGAATGGACTGATCATGCAGTTAAGTGTCCGGCGAGGGGAATCAGTGAAGCGCATGGTTTGGGGAAGGGAGTGGTCTGAGAGTAATATACTGTAGATATTTATTATATACTGAATGGACTTATCACGCAGTTAAGTGTCCGGCGAGGGGAATCAGTGAAGTGCATGATTTGGGGAAGGGAGTGGTCTGAGGGTAATATACTGCAGATATTTATTATATACTGAATGGACTTATCACGGAGTTAAGTGTCCGGCGAGGGGAATCAGTGAAGCGCATGGTTTGGGGAAGGGAGTGGTCTGAGGGTAATATTCTGTAGATATTTATTATATACTGAATGGACTGATCACGCAGTTAAGTGTCCGGCCAGGGGAATCAGTGCAGCACATGGTTTGGTGAACGGAGTGGTCTGAGGGTAATATACTGTAGATATTTATTATATACTGAATGGACTGATCACGCAGTTAAGTGTCCGGCGAGGGGAATCAGTGCAGCGCATGGTTTGGGGAAGGGAGTGGTCTGAGGGTAATATACTGTAGATATTTATTATATACTGAATGGACTGATCACGCAGTTAAGTGTCCGGCCAGGGGAATCAGTGCAGCGCATAGTTTCGGGAAGGGAGTGGCCTCAGGGTAATATACTGTAGATATTTATCATATACTGAATGGACAGATCACGCAGTTAAGTGTCCGACAAGAGGAATCAGTGCAGCGCATGGTTTGGGGAAGGGAGTGGTCTGAGGGTAATATACTGTAGATATTTATTATATACTGAATGGACTGAACACGCAGTTAAGTGTCCGGCCAGGGGAATCAGTGCAGTGCATGGTTTGGGGAAGGGAGTTGTCTGAGGGGAATATACTGTAGATATTTATTATATACTGAATGGACTGATCACATAGTGAAGTGTCTGGCGAGGGGAATGAGTGCAGCACATAGTTTGGGGAAGGGAGTGGTCTGAGGGTAATATACTGTAGATATTTATTATATACTGAATGGACTGATCACGCCGTTAAGTGTCCGGCGAGGGGAATCAGTGAAGCGCATGGTTTGGGGAAGGGAGTGGTCTGAGAGTAATATACTGTAGATATTTATTATATACTGAATGGACTTATCACGCAGTTAAGTGTCCGGCGAGGGGAATCAGTGAAGTGCATGGTTTGGGGAAGGGAGTGGTCTGAGGGTAATATACTGCAGATATTTATTATATACTGAAAGGACTTATCACGGAGTTAAGTGTCCGGCGAGGGGAATCAGTGAAGCGCATGGTTTGGGGAAGGGAGTGGTCTGAGGGTAATATACTGCAGATATTCATTATATACTGAATGGACTGATCACGCAGTTAAGTGTCTGGCGAAAGGAATCAGTGAAGAGCATGGTTTGGGGAAGGGAGTGTTCTGAAGGTAATATACTGTAGATATTTATTATATACTGAATGGACTTATCACGCAGTTAAGTGTCCGGCGAGGGGAATCAGTGAAGCGCATGGTTTTGGGAAGGGAGTGGTCTGAGGGTAATATACTGTAGATATTCATTATATACTGAATGGACTGATCATGCAGTTAAGTGTCCGGCGAGGGGAATCAGTGAAGCGCATGGTTTGGGGAAGGGAGTGGTCTGAGAGTAATATACTGTAGATATTTATCATATACTGAATGGACTTATCACGCAGTTAAGTGTCCGGCGAGGGGAATCAGTGAAGTGCATGGTTTGGGGAAGGGAGTGGTCTGAGGGTAATATACTGCATATATTTATTATATACTGAATGGACTTATCACAGAGTTAAGTGTCCGGCGAGGGGAATCAGTGAAGCGCATGGTTTGGGGAAGGGAGTGGTCTGAGGGTAATATTCTGTAGATATTTATTATATACTGAATGGACTGATCACGCAGTTAAGTGTCCGGCCAGGAGAATCAGTGCAGCACATGGTTTGGTGAACGGAGTGGTCTGAGGGGAATATACTGTAGATATTTATTATATACTGAATGGACTGATCACATAGTTAAGTGTCTGGCAAGGGGAATGAGTGCAGCGCATAGTTTGGGGAAGGAAGTGGTCTGAGTGTAATATACTGTAGATATTTATTATATACTGAATGGACTGATCACGCAGTTAAGTGTCCGGCCAGGGTAATCAGTGAAGCGCATGGTTTGGGGAAGGGAGTGGCCTCAGGGTAATATACTGTAGATATTTATTATATACTGAATGCACTGATCACGCATTTAAGTGTCCGGCGAGGGAAATCAGTGAAGCGCATGGTTTGGGGAAGGGAGTGGTCTGAGGGTAATATACTGCAGATATTCATTATATACTGAATGGACTGATCACGCAGTTAAGTGTCCGGCGAGGGGAATCAGTGAAGCGCATGGTTTGGGGGAAGGGAGTGTTCTGAGGTTAATATACTGTAGATATTTATTATATACTGAATGGACTTATCACGCAGTTAAGTGTCCGGCGAGGGGAATCAGTGAAGCGCATGGTTTGGGGAAGGGAGTGTTCTGAGGTTAATATACTGTAGATATTTATTATATACTGAATGGACTTATCACGCAGTTAAGTGTCCGGCGAGGGGAATCAGTGAAGTGCATGGTTTGGGGAAGGGAGTGGTCTGAGGGTAATATACTGCAGATATTCATTATATACTGAATGGACTGATCACGCAGTTAAGTGTCTGGCGAAAGGGATCAGTGAAGCGCATGGTTTGGGGAAGGGAGTGTTCTGAGGGTAATATACTGTAGATATTTATTATATACTGAATGGACTTATCACGCAGTTAAGTGTCCGGCGAGGGGAATCAGTGAAGCGCATGGTTTGGGGAAGGGAGTGGTCTGAGGGTAATATACTGTAGATATTCATTATATACTGAATGGACTTATCATGCAGTTAAGTGTCCGGCGAGGGGAATCAGTGAAGTGCATGGTTTGGGGAAGGGAGTGGTCTGAGGGTAATATACTGCAGATATTTATTATATACTGAATGGACTTATCACGGAGTTAAGTGTCCGGCGAGGGGAATCAGTGAAGCGCATGGTTTGGGGAAGGGAGTGGTCTGAGGGTAATATTCTGTAGATATTTATTATATACTGAATGGACTGATCACGCAGTTAAGTGTCCGGCCAGGGGAATCAGTGCAGCACATGGTTTGGGGAAGGGAGTGGTCTGAGGGTAATATACTGTAGATATTTATTATATACTGAATGGACTGATCACGCAGTTAAGTGTCCGGCCAGGGGAATCAGTGCAGCACATGGTTTGGGGAAGGGAGTGGTCTGAGGGTAATATACTGTAGATATTTATTATATACTGAATGGACTGATCACGCAGTTAAGTGTCCGGCCAGGGAAATCAGTGCAGCGCATAGTTTGGGGAAGGGAGTGGCCTCAGGGTAATATACTGTAGATATTTATTATATACTGAATGGACAGATCACGCAGTTAAGTGTCCGACAAGAGGAATCAGTGCAGCGCATGGTTTGGGGAAGGGAGTGGCCTCAGGGTAATATACTGTAGATATTTATTATATACTGAATGGACAGATCACACAGTTAAGTGTCCGACAAGAGGAATCAGTGCAGCGCATGGTTTGGGGAAGGGAGTGGTCTGAGGGTAATATACTGTAGATATTTATTATATACTGAATGGGCTGATCACATAGTGAAGTGTCGGGCCAGGGGAATCAGTGCAGCGCATGGTTTGGGGAAGGGAGTTGTCTGAGGGGAATATACTGTAGATATTTATTATATACTGAATGGACTGATCACATAGTGAAGTGTCCGGCCAGGGGAATCAGTGAAGCGCATGGTTTGGGGAACGGTGTGGTCTGAGGGTAATATACTGTAGATATTTATTATACACTGAATGGACTGAACACGCAGTTAAGGGTCCGGCCAGGGGAATCAGTGCAACGCATGGTTTGGGGAAGGGAGTGGTCTGAGGGTAATATACTGCAGATATTCATTATATAATGAATGGACTGATCACGCAGTTAAGTGTCTGGCGAAAGGAATCAGTGAAGCGCATGGTTTGGGGAAGGGAGTGTTCTGAGGGTAATATACTGTAGATATTTATTATATACTGAATGGACTTATCACGCAGTTAAGTGTCTGGCGAGGGGAATCAGTGAAGCGCATGGTTTGGGGAAGGGAGTGGTCTGAGGGTAATATACTGTAGATATTCATTATATACTGAATGGACTGATCATGCAGTTAAGTGTCCGGCGAGGGGAATCAGTGAAGCGCATGGTTTGGGGAAGGGAGTGGTCTGAGAGTAATATACTGTAGATATTTATTATATACTGAATGGACTTATCACGCAGTTAAGTGTCCGGCGAGGGGAATCAGTGAAATGCATGGTTTGGGGAAGGGAGTGGTCTGAGGGTAATATACTGCAGATATTTATTATATACTGAATGGACTTATCACGGAGTTAAGTGTCCGGCGAGGGGAATCAGTGAAGCGCATGGTTTGGGGAAGGGAGTGGACTGAGGGTAATATTCTGTAGATATTTATTATATAGAATGGACTGATCACGCAGTTAAGTGTCCGGCCAGGGGAATCAGTGCAGCACATGGTTTGGTGAACGGAGTGGTCTGAGGGTAATATACTGTAGATATTTATTATATACTGAATGGACTGATCACGCAGTTAAGTGTCCGGCGAGGGGAATCAGTGCAGCGCATGGTTTGGGGAAGGGAGTGGTCTGAGGGTAATATACTGTAGATATTTATTATATACTGAATGGACTGATCACGCAGTTAAGTGTCCGGCCAGGGGAATCAGTGCAGTGCATAGTTTGGGGAAGGGAGTGGCCTCAGGGTAATATACTGTAGATATTTATCATATACTGAATGGACAGATCACGCAGTTAAGTGACCGACAAGAGGAATCAGTGCAGCGCATGGTTTGGGGAAGGGAGTGGTCTAAGGGGAATATACTGTAGATATTTATTATACACTGAATGGACTGAACACGCAGTTAAGGGTCCGGCCAGGGGAATCAGTGCAGCGCATGGTTTGGGGAAGGGAGTGGTCTGAGGGGAATATACTGTAGATATTTATTATATACTGAATGGACTGATCACATAGTTAAGTGTCTGGCGAGGGGAATGAGTGCAGCGCATAGTTTGGGGAAGGGAGTGGTCTGAGGGTAATATACTGTAGATATTTATTATATACTGAATGGACTGATCACGCAGTTAAGTGTCCAGCGAGGGGAATCAGTGAAGCGCATGGTTTGGGGAAGGGAGTGGTCTGAGGGTAATATACTGTAGATATTTATTATATACTGAATGGACTGATCACGCAGTTAAGTGTCCGGCCAGGGGAATCAGTGAAGCGCATGGTTCGGGGAAGGGAGTGTTACGAGGGTCATATACTGTAGATATTTATTATATATTGAATGGACTGATCACGCAGTTAAGTGTCCGGCCAGGGAAATCCGTGCAGCGCATGGTTTGGGGAAGGGAGTGGTGTGAGGGTAATATACTGTAGATATTTATTATATACTGAATGGACTGATCACGCAGTTAAGTGTCCGGCGAGGGGAATCAGTGAAGCGCATGGTTTGGGGAAGGGAGTGGCCTCAGGGTAATATACTGTAGATATTTATTATATATTGAATGGACTGATCACGCAGTTAAGTGTACGGCCAGGGGAATCAGTGAAGCGCATGGTTTGGGGAAGGGAGTGTTCTGAGGGTAATATACTGTAGATATTTATTATGTACTGAATGGACTGATCACGCAGTTAAGTGTCTGGCGAGGGGAATCAGTGAAGCGCATGGTTTGGGGAAGGGAGTGGTCTGAGGGTAATATACTGTAGATATTTATTATATACTGAATGGACTGATCACGCAGTTAAGTGTCCGGCGAGGGGAATCAGTGAAGCGCATGGTTTGGGGAAGGGAGTGGTCTGAGGGTAATATACTGTAGATATTTATTATATACTGAATGGACTGATCACGCAGTTAAGTGTCCGGCCAGGGGAATCAGTGCAGCGCATAGTTTGGGGAAGGGAGTGGCCTCAGGGTAATATACTGTAGATATTTATTATATACTGAATGGACAGATCACGCAGTTAAGTGTCCGACAAGAGGAATCAGTGCAGCGCATGGTTTGGCGAAGGGAGTGGTCTGAGGGTAATATACTGTAGATATTTATTATATACTGAATGGACTGAACACGCAGTTAAGTGTCCGGCCAGGGGAATCAGTGCAGCGCATGGTTTGGGGAAGGGAGTTGTCTGAGGGGAATATACTGTAGATATTTATTATATACTGAATGGACTGATCACATAGTGAAGTGTCTGGCGAGGGGAATGAGTGCAGCAAATAGTTTGGGGAAGGGAGTGGTCTGAGGGTAATATACTGTAGATATTTATTATATACTGAATGGACTGATCACGCCGTTAAGTGTCCGGCGAGGGGAATCAGTGAAGCGCATGGTTTGGGGAAGGGAGTGGTCTGAGAGTAATATACTGTAGATATTTATTATATACTGAATGGACTTATCACGCAGTTAAGTGTCCGGCGAGGGGAATCAGTGAAGTGCATGGTTTGGGGAAGGGAGTGGTCTGAGGGTAATATACTGCAGATATTTATTATATACTGAAAGGACTTATCACGGAGTTAAGTGTCCGGCGAGGGGAATCAGTGAAGCGCATGGTTTGGGGAAGGGAGTGGTCTGAGGGTAATATACTGCAGATATTCATTATATACTGAATGGACTGATCACGCAGTTAAGTGTCTGGCGAAAGGAATCAGTGAAGAGCATGGTTTGGGGAAGGGAGTGTTCTGAAGGTAATATACTGTAGATATTTATTATATACTGAATGGACTTATCACGCAGTTAAGTGTCCGGCGAGGGGAATCAGTGAAGCGCATGGTTTGGGGAAGGGAGTGGTCTGAGGGTAATATACTGTAGATATTCATTATATACTGAATGGACTGATCATGCAGTTAAGTGTCCGGCGAGGGGAATCAGTGAAGCGCATGGTTTGGGGAAGGGAGTGGTCTGAGAGTAATATACTGTAGATATTTATCATATACTGAATGGACTTATCACGCAGTTAAGTGTCCGGCGAGGGGAATCAGTGAAGTGCATGGTTTGGGGAAGGGAGTGGTCTGAGGGTAATATACTGCATATATTTATTATATACTGAATGGACTTATCACAGAGTTAAGTGTCCGGCGAGGGGAATCAGTGAAGCGCATGGTTTGGGGAAGGGAGTGGTCTGAGGGTAATATTCTGTAGATATTTATTATATACTGAATGGACTGATCACGCAGTTAAGTGTCCGGCCAGGAGAATCAGTGCAGCACATGGTTTGGTGAACGGAGTGGTCTGAGGGGAATATACTGTAGATATTTATTATATACTGAATGGACTGATCACATAGTTAAGTGTCTGGCAAGGGGAATGAGTGCAGCGCATAGTTTGGGGAAGGAAGTGGTCTGAGTGTAATATACTGTAGATATTTATTATATACTGAATGGAATGATCACGCAGTTAAGTGTCCGGCCAGGGGAATCAGTGAAGCGCATGGTTTGGGGAAGGGAGTGGCCTCAGGGTAATATACTGTAGATATTTATTATATACTGAATGCACTGATCACGCATTTAAGTGTCCGGCGAGGGGAATCAGTGAAGCGCATGGTTTGGGGAAGGGAGTGGTCTGAGGGTAATATACTGCAGATATTCATTATATACTGAATGGACTGATCACGCAGTTAAGTGTCCGGCGAGGGGAATCAGTGAAGCGCATGGTTTGGGGGAAGGGAGTGTTCTGAGGTTAATATACTGTAGATATTTATTATATACTGAATGGACTTATCACGCAGTTAAGTGTCCGGCGAGGGGAATCAGTGAAGCGCATGGTTTGGGGAAGGGAGTGTTCTGAGGTTAATATACTGTAGATATTTATTATATACTGAATGGACTTATCACGCAGTTAAGTGTCCGGCGAGGGGAATCAGTGAAGTGCATGGTTTGGGGAAGGGAGTGGTCTGAGGGTAATATACTGCAGATATTCATTATATACTGAATGGACTGATCACGCAGTTAAGTGTCTGGCGAAAGGGATCAGTGAAGCGCATGGTTTGGGGAAGGGAGTGTTCTGAGGGTAATATACTGTAGATATTTATTATATACTGAATGGACTTATCACGCAGTTAAGTGTCCGGCGAGGGGAATCAGTGAAGCGCATGGTTTGGGGAAGGGAGTGGTCTGAGGGTAATATACTGTAGATATTCATTATATACTGAATGGACTTATCATGCAGTTAAGTGTCCGGCGAGGGGAATCAGTGAAGTGCATGGTTTGGGGAAGGGAGTGGTCTGAGGGTAATATACTGCAGATATTTATTATATACTGAATGGACTTATCACGGAGTTAAGTGTCCGGCGAGGGGAATCAGTGAAGCGCATGGTTTGGGGAAGGGAGTGGTCTGAGGGTAATATTCTGTAGATATTTATTATATACTGAATGGACTGATCACGCAGTTAAGTGTCCGGCCAGGGGAATCAGTGCAGCACATGGTTTGGGGAAGGGAGTGGTCTGAGGGTAATATACTGTAGATATTTATTATATACTGAATGGACTGATCACGCAGTTAAGTGTCCGGCCAGGGGAATCAGTGCAGCACATGGTTTGGGGAAGGGAGTGGTCTGAGGGTAATATACTGTAGATATTTATTATATACTGAATGGACTGATCACGCAGTTAAGTGTCCGGCCAGGGAAATCAGTGCAGCGCATAGTTTGGGGAAGGGAGTGGCCTCAGGGTAATATACTGTAGATATTTATTATATACTGAATGGACAGATCACGCAGTTAAGTGTCCGACAAGAGGAATCAGTGCAGCGCATGGTTTGGGGAAGGGAGTGGCCTCAGGGTAATATACTGTAGATATTTATTATATACTGAATGGACAGATCACACAGTTAAGTGTCCGACAAGAGGAATCAGTGCAGCGCATGGTTTGGGGAAGGGAGTGGTCTGAGGGTAATATACTCTAGATATTTATTATATACTGAATGGGCTGATCACATAGTGAAGTGTCGGGCCAGGGGAATCAGTGCAGCGCATGGTTTGGGGAAGGGAGTTGTCTGAGGGGAATATACTGTAGATATTTATTATATACTGAATGGACTGATCACATAGTGAAGTGTCCGGCCAGGGGAATCAGTGAAGCGCATGGTTTGGGGAACGGTGTGGTCTGAGGGTAATATACTGTAGATATTTATTATACACTGAATGGACTGAACACGCAGTTAAGGGTCCGGCCAGGGGAATCAGTGCAACGCATGGTTTGGGGAAGGGAGTGGTCTGAGGGTAATATACTGCAGATATTCATTATATACTGAATGGACTGATCACGCAGTTAAGTGTCTGGCGAAAGGAATCAGTGAAGCGCATGGTTTGGGGAAGGGAGTGTTCTGAGGGTAATATACTGTAGATATTTATTATATACTGAATGGACTTATCACGCAGTTAAGTGTCTGGCGAGGGGAATCAGTGAAGCGCATGGTTTGGGGAAGGGAGTGGTCTGAGGGTAATATACTGTAGATATTCATTATATACTGAATGGACTGATCATGCAGTTAAGTGTCCGGCGAGGGGAATCAGTGAAGCGCATGGTTTGGGGAAGGGAGTGGTCTGAGAGTAATATACTGTAGATATTTATTATATACTGAATGGACTTATCACGCAGTTAAGTGTCCGGCGAGGGGAATCAGTGAAATGCATGGTTTGGGGAAGGGAGTGGTCTGAGGGTAATATACTGCAGATATTTATTATATACTGAATGGACTTATCACGGAGTTAAGTGTCCGGCGAGGGGAATCAGTGAAGCGCATGGTTTGGGGAAGGGAGTGGACTGAGGGTAATATTCTGTAGATATTTATTATATACTGAATGGACTGATCACGCAGTTAAGTGTCCGGCCAGGGGAATCAGTGCAGCACATGGTTTGGTGAACGGAGTGGTCTGAGGGTAATATACTGTAGATATTTATTATATACTGAATGGACTGATCACGCAGTTAAATGTCCGGCGAGGGGAATCAGTGCAGCGCATGGTTTGGGGAAGGGAGTGGTCTGAGGGTAATATACTGTAGATATTTATTATATACTGAATGGACTGATCACGCAGTTAAGTGTCCGGCCAGGGGAATCAGTGCAGCGCATAGTTTGGGGAAGGGAGTGGCCTCAGGGTAATATACTGTAGATATTTATCATATACTGAATGGACAGATCACGCAGTTAAGTGACCGACAAGAGGAATCAGTGCAGCGCATGGTTTGGGGAAGGGAGTGGTCTGAGGGGAATATACTGTAGATATTTATTATACACTGAATGGACTGAACACGCAGTTAAGGGTCCGGCCAGGGGAATCAGTGCAGCGCATGGTTTGGGGAAGGGAGTGGTCTGAGGGGAATATACTGTAGATATTTATTATATACTGAATGGACTGATCACATAGTTAAGTGTCTGGCGAGGGGAATGAGTGCAGCGCATAGTTTGGGGAAGGGAGTGGTCTGAGGGTAATATACTGTAGATATTTATTATATACTGAATGGACTGATCACGCAGTTAAGTGTCCAGCGAGGGGAATCAGTGAAGCACATGGTTTGGGGAAGGGAGTGGTCTGAGGGTAATATACTGTAGATATTTATTATATACTGAATGGACTGATCACGCAGTTAAGTGTCCGGCCAGGGGAATCAGTGAAGCGCATGGTTCGGGGAAGGGAGTGTTACGAGGGTCATATACTGTAGATATTTATTATATATTGAATGGACTGATCACGCAGTTAAGTGTCCGGCCAGGGAAATCCGTGCAGCGCATGGTTTGGGGAAGGGAGTGGTGTGAGGGTAATATACTGTAGATATTTATTATATACTGAATGGACTGATCACGCAGTTAAGTGTCCGGCGAGGGGAATCAGTGAAGCGCATGGTTTGGGGAAGGGAGTGGCCTCAGGGTAATATACTGTAGATATTTATTATATATTGAATGGACTGATCACGCAGTTAAGTGTACGGCCAGGGGAATCAGTGAAGCGCATGGTTTGGGGAAGGGAGTGTTCTGAGGGTAATATACTGTAGATATTTATTATGTACTGAATGGACTGATCACGCAGTTAAGTGTCTGGCGAGGGGAATCAGTGAAGCGCATGGTTTGGGGAAGGGAGTGGTCTGAGGGTAATATACTGTAGATATTTATTATATACTGAATGGACTGATCACGCAGTTAAGTGTCCGGCGAGGGGAATCAGTGAAGCGCATGGTTTGGGGAAGGGAGTGGTCTGAGGGTAATATACTGTAGATATTTATTATATACTGAATGGACTGATCACGCAGTTAAGTGTCCGGCCAGGGGAATCAGTGCAGCGCATAGTTTGGGGAAGGGAGTGGCCTCAGGGTAATATACTGTAGATATTTATTATATACTGAATGGACAGATCACGCAGTTAAGTGTCCGACAAGAGGAATCAGTGCAGCGCATGGTTTGGGGAAGGGAGTGGTCTGAGGGTAATATACTGTAGATATTTATTATATACTGAATGGACTGAACACGCAGTTAAGTGTCCGGCCAGGGGAATCAGTGCAGCGCATGGTTTGGGGAAGGGAGTTGTCTGAGGGGAATATACTGTAGATATTTATTATATACTGAATGGACTGATCACATAGTGAAGTGTCTGGCGAGGGGAATGAGTGCAGCACATAGTTTGGGGAAGGGAGTGGTCTGAGGGTAATATACTGTAGATATTTATTATATACTGAATGGACTGATCACGCAGTTAAGTGTCCGGCCAGGGGAATCAGTGAAGCGCATGGTTTGGGGAAGGGAGTGGTCTGAGGGTAACATACTGTAGATATTTATTATATACTGAATGGACTGATCACGCAGTTAAGTGTCCGGCCAGGGGAATCAGTGAAGCGCATGGTTTGGGGAACGGAGTGGTCTGAGGGTAATATACTGTAGATATTTATTATACACTGAATGGACTGAACACGCAGTTAAGGGTCCGGCCAGGGGAATCAGTGCAGCGCATGGTTTGGGGAAGGGAGTGGTCTGAGGGTAATATACTGCAGATATTCATTATATACTGAATGGACTGATCACGCAGTTAAGTGTCTGGCGAAAGGAATCAGTGAAGCGCATGGTTTGGGGAAGGGAGTGTTCTGAGGGTAATATACTGTAGATATTTATTATATACTGAATGGAATTATCACGCAGTTAAGTGTCTGGCGAGGGGAATCAGTGAAGCGCATGGTTTGGGGAAGGGAGTGGTCTGAGGGTAATATACTGTAGATATTCATTATATACTGAATGGACTGATCATGCAGTTAAGTGTCCGGCGAGGGGAATCAGTGAAGTGCATGGTTTGGGGAAGGGAGTGGTCTGAGGGTAATATACTGCAGATATTTATTATATACTGAATGGACTGATCACGCAGTTAAGTGTCCGGCCAGGGGAATCAGTGCAGCGCATAGTTTGGGGAAGGGAGTGGCCTCAGGGTAATATACTGTAGATATTTATCATATACTGAATGGACTGATCACGCAGTTAAGTGTCCGGCCAGGGGAATCAGTGCAGCACATGGTTTGGTGAACGGAGTGGTCTGAGGGTAATATACTGTAGATATTTATTATATACTGAATGGACTGATCACGCAGTTAAGTGTCCGGCCAGGGGAATCAGTGCAGCGCATGGTTTGGGGAAGGGAGTGGTCTGAGGGTAATATACTGTAGATATTTATTATATACTGAATGGACTGATCACGCAGTTAAGTGTCCGGCCAGGGGAATCAGTGCAGCGCATAGTTTGGGGAAGGGAGTGGCCTCAGGGTAATATACTGTAGATATTTATCATATACTGAATGGACAGATCACGCAGTTAAGTGTCCGACAAGAGGAATCAGTGCAGCGCATGGTTTGGGGAAGGGAGTGGTCTGAGGGTAATATACTGTAGATATTTATTATATACTGAATGGACTGAACACGCAGTTAAGTGTCCGGCCAGGGGAATCAGTGCAGCGCATGGTTTGGGGAAGGGAGTTGTCTGAGGGGAATATACTGTAGATATTTATTATATACTGAATGGACTGATCACATAGTGAAGTGTCTGGCGAGGGGAATGAGTGCAGCACATAGTTTGGAGAAGGGAGTGGTCTGAGGGTACAATACTGTAGATATTTATTATATACTGAATGGACTGATCACGCAGTTAAGTGTCCGGCCAGGGGAATCAGTGAAGCGCATGGTTTGGGGAAGGGAGTGGTCTGAGGGTAATATACTGTAGATATTTATTATATACTGAATGGACTGATCACGCAGTTAAGTGTCCGGCAAGGGGAATCAGTGCAGCGCATAGTTTGGGGAAAGGAGTGTTCAGAGGGTAATATACTGTAGATATTTATTATACACTGAATGGACTGAACACGCAGTTAAGGGTCCGGCCAGGGGAATTCGCGCAGCGCATGGTTTGGTGAAGGGAGTGGTCTGAGGGGAATATACTGTAGATATTTATTATATACTGAATGGACTGATCACATAGTTAAGTGTCTGGCGAGGGGAATGAGTGCAGCGCATTGTTTGGGGAAGGGAGTGGTCTGAGGGTAATATACTGTAGATATTTATTATATACTGAATGGACTGATCACGCAGTTAAGTGTCCGGCGAGGGGAATCAGTGAAGCGCATGGTTTGGGAAAGGGAGTGGTCTGAGGGTAATATACTGTAGATATTTATTATATACTGAATGGACTGATCACGCAGTTAAGTGTCCGGCCAGGGGAATCAGTGAAGCGCATGGTTTGGGGAAGGGAGTGGTACGAGGGTAATATACTGTAGATATTTATTATATATTGAATGGACTGATCACGCAGTTAAGTGTCCGGCCAGGGAAATCCGTGCAGCGCATGGTTTGGGGAAGGGAGTGGTGTGAGGGTAATATACTGTAGATATTTATTATATACTGAATGGACTGATCACGCAGTTAAGTGTCCGGCGAGGGGAATCAGTGAAGCGCATGGTTTGGGGAAGGGAGTGGCCGCAGGGTAATATACTGTAGATATTTATTATATATTGAATGGACTGATCACGCAGTTAAGTGTCCGGCCAGGGAAATCCGTGCAGCGCATGGTTTGGGGAAGGGAGTGGTCTGAGGGTAATATACTGTAGATATTTATTATATACTGAATGGACTGATCACGCAGTTAAGTGTCCGGCGAGGGGAATCAGTGAAGCGCATGGTTTGGGGAAGGGGGTGGCCTCAGGGTAATATAATGCAGATATTTATTATATACTGAATGGACTGATCACCTAGTTAAGTGTCTGGCGAGGGGAATGAGTGCAGCGCATAGTTTGGGGAAGGGAGTGGCCTCAGGGTAATATACTGTAGATATTTATTATATACTGAATGGACTGATCACGCAGTTACGTGTCCGGCGAGGGGAATCAGTGCAGCGCATGGTTTGGGGAAGGGAGTGGTCTGAGGGTAATATACTGTAGATATTTATTATATACTGAATGGACTGATCACGCAGTTAAGTGTCCGGCCAGGGGAATCAGTGCAGCGTATAGTTTGGGGAAGGGAGTGGCCTCAGGGTAATATACTGTTGATATTTATTATATACTGAATGGACTGATCACGCAGTTAAGTGTCCGGCCAGGGGAATCAGTGCAGCGGATAGTTTGGGGAAGGGAGTGGCCTCAGGGTAATATACTGTTGATATTTATTATATGCTGAATGGACTGAACACGCAGTTAAGTGTCCGGCGAGGGGAATGAGTGCAGCGCATAGTTTGGGGAAGGGAGTGGTCTGAGGGTAATATACTGTAGATATTTATTATATACTGAATGGACTGATCACGCAGTTAAGTGTCCGGCCAGGGGAATCAGTGAAGCTCATGGTTTGGGGAACGGAGTGGTCTGAGGGTAATGTACTGTAGATATTTATTATATATTGAATGGACTGATCACGCAGTTAAGTGTAAGGCCAGGGGAATCAGTGAAGCGCATGGTTTGGGGAAGGGAGTGTTCTGAGGGTAATATACTGTAGATATTTATTATGTACTGAATGGACTGATAACGCAGTTAAGTGTCTGGCGAGGGGAATCAGTGAAGCGCATGGTTTGGGGAAGGGAGTGGTCTGAGGGTAATATACTGTAGATATTTATTATATACTGAATGGACTGATCACGCAGTTAAGTGTCCGGCGAGGGGAATCAGTGAAGCGCATGGTTTGGGAAAGGGAGTGGTCTGAGGGTAATATACTGTAGATATTTATTATATACTGAATGGACTGATCACGCAGTTAAGTGTCCGGCCAGGGGAATCAGTGAAGCGCATGGTTTGGGGAAGGGAGTGGTACGAGGGTAATATACTGTAGATATTTATTATATATTGAATGGACTGATCACGCAGTTAAGTGTCCGGCCAGGGAAATCCGTGCAGCGCATGGTTTGGGGAAGGGAGTGGTGTGAGGGTAATATACTGTAGATATTTATTATATACTGAATGGACTGATCACGCAGTTAAGTGTCCGGCGAGGGGAATCAGTGAAGCGCATGGTTTGGGGAAGGGAGTGGCCTCAGGGTAATATACTGTAGATATTTATTATATATTGAATGGACTGATCACGCAGTTAAGTGTCCGGCCAGGGAAATCCGTGCAGCGCATGGTTTGGGGAAGGGAGTGGTCTGAGGGTAATATACTGTAGATATTTATTATATACTGAATGGACTGATCACGCAGTTAAGTGTCCGGCGAGGGGAATCAGTGAAGCGCATGGTTTGGGGAAGGGGGTGGCCTCAGGGTAATATAATGCAGATATTTATTATATACTGAATGGACTGATCACCTAGTTAAGTGTCTGGCGAGGGGAATGAGTGCAGCGCATAGTCTGGGGAAGGGAGTGGCCTCAGGGTAATATACTGTAGATATTTATTATATACTGAATGGACTGATCACGCAGTTACGTGTCCGGCGAGGGGAATCAGTGCAGCGCATGGTTTGGGGAAGGGAGTGGTCTGAGGGTAATATACTGTAGATATTTATTATATACTGAATGGACTGATCACGCAGTTAAGTGTCCGGCCAGGGGAATCAGTGCAGCGTATAGTTTGGGGAAGGGAGTGGCCTCAGGGTAATATACTGTTGATATTTATTAAATACTGAATGGACTGATCACGCAGTTAAGTGTCCGGCCTGGGGAATCAGTGCAGCGGATAGTTTGGGGAAGGGAGTGGCCTCAGGGTAATATACTGTTGATATTTATTATATACTGAATGGACTGAACACGCAGTTAAGTGTCCGGCGAGGGGAATGAGTGCAGCGCATAGTTTGGGGAAGGGAGTGGTCTGAGGGTAATATACTGTAGATATTTATTATATACTGAATGGACTGATCACGCAGTTAAGTGTCCGGCCAGGGGAATCAGTGAAGCGCATGGTTTGGGGAACGGAGTGGTCTGAGGGTAATGTACTGTAGATATTTATTATATATTGAATGGACTGATCACGCAGTTAAGTGTAAGGCCAGGGGAATCAGTGAAGCGCATGGTTTGGGGAAGGGAGTGTTCTGAGGGTAATATACTGTAGATATTTATTATGTACTGAATGGACTGATCACGCAGTTAAGTGTCTGGCGAGGGGAATCAGTGAAGCGCATGGTTTGGGGAAGGGAGTGGTCTGAGGGTAATATACTGTAGATATTTATTATATACTGAATGGACTGATCACCTAGTTAAGTGTCTGGCGAGGGGAATGAGTGCAGCGCATAGTTTGGGGAAGGGAGTGGCCTTAGGGTAATATACTGTAGATATTTATTATATACTGAATGGACTGATCACGCAGTTACGTGTCCGGCGAGGGGAATCAGTGCAGCGCATGGTTTGGGGAAGGGAGTGGTCTGAGGGTAATATACTGTAGATATTTATTATATACTGAATGGACTGATCATGCAGTTAAGTGTCCGGCCAGGGGAATCAGTGCAGCGTATAGTTTGGGGAAGGGAGTGGCCTCAGGGTAATATACTGTTGATATTTATTATATACTGAATGGACTGATCACGCAGTTAAGTGTCCGGCCAGGGGAATCAGTGCAGCGGATAGTTTGGGGAAGGGAGTGGCCTCAGGGTAATATACTGTTGATATTTATTATATACTGAATGGACTGAACACGCAGTTAAGTGTCCGGCGAGGGGAATGAGTGCAGCGCATAGTTTGGGGAAGGGAGTGGTCTGAGGGTAATATACTGTAGATATTTATTATATACTGAATGGACTGATCACGCAGTTAAGTGTCCGGCCAGGGGAATCAGTGCAGCGCAAAGTTTGGGGAAGGGAGTGGTCTGAGGGTAATATACTGTAGATATTTATTATATACTGAATGGACTGATCACATAGTTAAGTGTCTGGCAAGGGGAATGAGTTCAGTGCATAGTTTGGGGAAGGGAGTGGCCTCAGGGTAATATACTGTAGATATTTATTATATACTGACTGAATGGACTGATCACGCAGTTACGTGTCCGGCGAGGGGAATCAGTGCAGCGCATGGTTTGGGGAAGGGAGTGGTCTGAGGGTAATATACTGTAGATATTTATTATATACTGAATGGACTGATCACACAGTTAAGTGTCCGGCCAGGGGAATCAGTGCAGCATATAGTTTGGGGAAGGGAGTGGCCTCAGGGTAATATACTGTTGATATTTATTATATACTGAATGGACTGATCACGCAGTTAAGTGTCCGGCCAGGGGAATCAGTGCAGCTTATAGTTTGGGGAAGGGAGTGGCCTCAGGGTAATATACTGTTGATATTTATTATATACTGAATGGACTGAACACGCAGTTAAGTGTCCGGCGAGGGGAATGAGTGCAGCGCATAGTTTGGGGAAGGGAGTGGTCTGAGGGTAATATACTGTAGATATTTATTATATACTGAATGGACTGATCACGCAGTTAAGTGTCCGGCCAGGGGAATCAGTGAAGCGCATGGTTTGGGGAACGGAGTGGTCTGAGGGTAATATATTGTAGATATTTATTATACACTGAATGGACTGAACACGCAGTTAAGTGTCCGGCCAGGGGAATCAGTGCAGCGCATGGTTTGGGGAAGGGAGTGGTCTGAGGGGAATATACTGTAGATATTTATTATATACTGAATGGACTGATCACATAGTTAAGTGTCCGGCGAGGGGAATCAGTGCAGCGCATGGTTTGGGGAAGGGCGTGGTTTTAGGGGAATATACTGTAGATATTTATTATATACTGAATGGACTGATCACATAGTTAAGTGTCTGGCAAGGGGAATGAGTGCAGCGCATAGTTTGGGGAAGGGAGTGGTCTGAGGGTAATATACTGTAGATATTTATTATATACTGAATGGACTGATCACGCAGTTAAGTGTCCGGCGAGCGGAATCAGTGAAGCGCATGGTTTGGGGAAGGGAGTGGTCTGAGGGTAATATACTGTAGATATTTATTATATACTGAATGGACTGATCACGCAGTTAAGTGTCCGGCGAGGGGAATCAGTGCAGTGCAAAGTTTGGGGAAGGGAGTGGTCTGAGGGTAATATACTGCAGATATTTATTATATACTGAATGGACTGATCACGCAGTTAAGTGTCGACGAGGGGAATCAGTGCAGTGCATGGTTTGTGGAAGGGAGTGGTCTGAGGGTAATATTCTGTAGATATTTATTATATACTGAGTGGACTGAACACGCAGTTAAGTGTCCGGCGAGGGGAATCAGTGCAGTGCAAAGTTTGGGGAAGGGAGTGGTCTGAGGGTAATATAATGTAGATATTTATTATATACTGAATGGACTGATCACGCAGTTAAGTGTCGACGAAGGGAATCAGTGCAGCACATGGTTTGTGGAAGGGAGTGGTCTGAGGGTAATATTCTGTAGATATTTATTATATACTGAATGGACTGATCACGCAGTTGAGTGTCCGACGAGAGGAATTAGTGCAGCGCATGGTTTGGGGAAGGGAGTGGTCTGAGGGTGATATTCTGTAGATATGTATTATATACTGAGTGGACTGAACACACAGTTAAGTGTCCGGCGAGGGGAATCAGTGCAGCGCATGGTTTGGTGAAGGGAGTGGTTTGAGGGTAATATACAGTAGATATTAATTATATACTGAGTGGACTGAACACGCAGTTAAGTGCCCGGCGAGGGGAATCAGTGCAGCGCAAAGTTTGGGGAAGGGAGTGGTCTGAGGGTAATATACTCTAGATATTTATTATATAATGAATGGACTGATCACGCAGTTAAGTGTCCGGCGAGGGGAATCAGTGCAGCGCAAAGTTTGGGGAAGGGAGTGGTCTGAGGGTAATATACTGTAGATATTTATTATATAGTGAATGGACTGATCACGCAGTTAAGTGTCCGGCGAGGGGAATCAGTGCAGCGCAAAGTTTGGGGAAGGGAGTGGTCTGAGGGTAATATACTGTAGATATTTATTATATACTGAATGGACTGATCACGCAGTTAAGTGTCCGGCGAGGGGAATCAGCGCAGCACAAAGTTTGGCGAAGGGAGTGGTCTGAGGGTAATATACTGTAGATATTTATTATATACTGAGTGGACTGAACACGCAGTTAAGTGTCTGGCGAGGGGAATCAGTGCAGCGCATAGTTTGGGGAAGGGAGTGGTCTGAGGGTAATATACTGTAGATATTTATTATATACTGAGTGGACTGATCACGCAGTTAAGTGTCCGGCGAGGGGAATCAGTGCAGCGCAAAGTTTGGGGAAGGGAGTGGTCTGAGGGTGATATACTGTAGATATTTATTATATACTGAATGGACTGATCACGCAGTTAAGTGTCCGGCGAGAGGAATCAGTGCAGTGCAAAGTTTGGGGAAGGGAGTGGTCTGAGGGTAATATACTGCAGATATTTATTATATACTGAATGGACTGATCACGCAGTTAAGTGTCGACGAGGGGAATCAGTGCAGCGCATGGTTTGTGGAGGGAGTGGTCTGAGGGTAATATTCTGTAGATATTTATTATATACTGAGTGGACTGAACACGCAGTTAAGTGTCCGGCGAGGGGAATCAGTGCAGTGCAAAGTTTGGGGAAGGGAGTGGTCTGAGGGTAATATAATGTAGATATTTATTATATACTGAATGGACTGATCACGCAGTTAAGTGTCGACGAAGGGAATCAGTGCAGCGCATGGTTTGTGGAAGGGAGTGGTCTGAGGGTAATATTCTGTAGATATTTATTATATACTGAATGGACTGATCACGCAGTTGAGTGTCCGACGAGAGGAATTAGTGCAGCGCATGGTTTGGGGAAGGGAGTGGTCTGAGGGTGATATTCTGTAGATATGTATTATATACTGAGTGGACTGAACACACAGTTAAGTGTCCGGCGAGGGGAATCAGTGCAGCGCATGGTTTGGTGAAGGGAGTGGTTTGAGGGTAATATACAGTAGATATTTATTATATACTGAGTGGACTGAACACGCAGTTAAGTGTCCGGCGAGGGGAATCAGTGCAGCGCAAAGTTTGGGGAAGGGAGTGGTCTGAGGGTAATATACTGTAGATATTTATTATATACTGAATGGACTGATCACGCAGTTAAGTGTCCGGCGAGGGGAATCAGTGCAGCGCAAAGTTTGGGGAAGGGAGTGGTCTGAGGGTAATATACTGTAGATATTTATTATATAGTGAATGGACTGATCACGCAGTTAAGTGTCCGGCGAGGGGAATCAGTGCAGCGCAAAGTTTGGGGAAGGGAGTGGTCTGAGGGTAATATACTGTAGATATTTATTATATACTGAATGGACTGATCACGCAGTTAAGTGTCCGGCCAGGGGAATCAGTGAAGCGCATGGTTTGGGGAAGGGAGTGGTCTGAGGGTAATATACTGTAGATATTTATTATATACTGAATGGACTGATCACGCAGTTAAGTGTCCGGCCAGGGGAATCAGTGAAGCGCATGGTTTGGGGAACGGAGTGGTCTGAGGGTAATATACTGTAGATATTCATTATACACTGAATGGACTGAACACGCAGTTAAGTGTCCGGCCAGGGGAATCAGTGCAGCGCATGGTTTGGGGAAGGGAGTGGTCTGAGGGTAATATACTGCAGATATTCATTATATACTGAATGGACTGATCACGCAGTTAAGTGTCTGGCGAAAAGAATCAGTGAAGCGCATGGTTTGGGGAAGGGAGTGTTCTGAGGGTAATATACTGTAGATATTTATTATATACTGAATGGACTTATCACGCAGTTAAGTGTCTGGCGAGGGGAATCAGTGAAGCGCATGGTTTGGGGAAGGGAGTGGTCTGAGGGTAATATACTGTAGATATTTATTATATACTGAGTGGACTGATCACGCAGTTAAGTGTCCGGCGAGGGGAATCAGTGCAGCGCAAAGTTTGGGGAAGGGAGTGGTCTGAGGGTAATATACTGTAGATATTTATTATATACTGAATGGACTGATCACGCAGTTAAGTGTCCGGCGAGAGGAATCAGTGCAGTGCAAAGTTTGGGGAAGGGAGTGGTCTGAGGGTAATATACTGCAGATATTTATTATATACTGAATGGACTGATCACGCAGTTAAGTGTCGACGAGGGGAATCAGTGCAGCGCATGGTTTGTGGAAGGGAGTGGTCTGAGGGTAATATTCTGTAGATATTTATTATATACTGAGTGGACTGAACACGCAGTTAAGTGTCCGGCGAGGGGAATCAGTGCAGTGCAAAGTTTGGGGAAGGGAGTGGTCTGAGGGTAATATAATGTAGATATTTATTATATACTGAATGGACTGATCACGCAGTTGAGTGTCCGACGAGAGGAATTAGTGCAGCGCAAGGTTTGGGGAAGGGAGTGGTCTGAGGGTGATATTCTGTAGATATGTATTATATACTGAGTGGACTGAACACACAGTTAAGTGTCCGGCGAGGGGAATCAGTGCAGCGCATGGTTTGTGGAAGGGAGTGGTCTGAGGGTAATATTCTGTAGATATTTATTATATACTGAATGGACTGATCACGCAGTTGAGTGTCCGACGAGAGGAATTAGTGCAGCGCATGGTTTGGGGAAGGGAGTGGTCTGAGGGTGATATTCTGTAGATATGTATTATATACTGAGTGGACTGAACACACAGTTAAGTGTCCGGGGAGGGGAATCAGTGCAGCGCATGGTTTGGTGAAGGGAGTGGTTTGAGGGTAATATACAGTAGATATTTATTATATACTGAGTGGACTGAACACGCAGTTAAGTGTCCGGCGAGGGGAATCAGTGCAGCGCAAAGTTTGGGGAAGGGAGTGGTCTGAGGGTAATATACTGTAGATATTTATTATATACTGAATGGACTGATCACGCAGTTAAGTGTCCGGCGAGGGGAATCAGTGCAGCGCAAAGTTTGGGGAAGGGAGTGGTCTGAGGGTAATATACTGTAGATATTTATTATATAGTGAATGGACTGATCACGCAGTTAAGTGTCCGGCGAGGGGAATCAGTGCAGCGCAAAGTTTGGGGAAGGGAGTGGTCTGAGGGTAATATACTGTAGATATTTATTATATACTGAATGGACTGATCACGCAGTTAAGTGTCCGGCCAGGGGAATCAGTGAAGCGCATGGTTTGGGGAAGGGAGTGGTCTGAGGGTAATATACTGTAGATATTTATTATATACTGAATGGACTGATCACGCAGTTAAGTGTCCGGCCAGGGGAATCAGTGAAGCGCATGGTTTGGGGAACGGAGTGGTCTGAGGGTAATATACTGTAGATATTCATTATACACTGAATGGACTGAACACGCAGTTAAGGGTCCGGCCAGGGGAATCAGTGCAGCGCATGGTTTGGGGAAGGGAGTGGTCTGAGGGTAATATACTGCAGATATTCATTATATACTGAATGGACTGATCACGCAGTTAAGTGTCTGGCGAAAAGAATCAGTGAAGCGCATGGTTTGGGGAAGGGAGTGTTCTGAGGGCAATATACTGTAGATATTTATTATATACTGAATGGACTTATCACGCAGTTAAGTGTCTGGCGAGGGGAATCAGTGAAGCGCATGGTTTGGGGAAGGGAGTGGTCTGAGGGTAATATACTGTAGATATTCATTATATACTGAATGGACTGATCATGCAGTTAAGTGTCCGGCGAGGGGAATCAGTGAAGCGCATGGTTTGGGGAAGGGAGTGGTCTGAGAGTAATATACTGTAGATATTTATTATATACTGAATGGACTTATCACGCAGTTAAGTGTCCGGCGAGGGGAATCAGTGAAGTGCATGGTTTGGGGAAGGGAGTGGTCTGAGGGTAATATACTGCAGATATTTATTATATACTGAATGGACTTATCACGGAGTTAAGTGTCCGGCGAGGGGAATCAGTGAAGCGCATGGTTTGGGGAAGGGAGTGGTCTGAGGGTAATATTCTGTAGATATTTATTATATACTGAATGGACTGATCACGCAGTTAAGTGTCCGGCCAGGGGAATCAGTGCAGCACATGGTTTGGTGAACGGAGTGGTCTGAGAGTAATATACTGTAGATATTTATTATATACTGAATGGACTGATCACGCAGTTAAGTGTCCGGCGAGGGGAATCAGTGCAGCGCATGGTTTGGGGAAGGGAGTGGTCTGAGGGTAATATACTGTAGATATTTATTATATACTGAATGGACTGATCACGCAGTTAAGTGTCCGGCCAGGGGAATCAGTGCAGCGCATAGTTTGGGGAAGGGAGTGGCCTCAGGGTAATATACTGTAGATATTTATCATATACTGAATGGACAGATCACGCAGTTAAGTGTCCGACAAGAGGAATCAGTGCAGCGCATGGTTTGGGGAAGGGAGTGGTCTGAGGGTAATATACTGTAGATATTTATTATATACTGAATGGACTGAACACGCAGTTAAGTGTCCGGCCAGGGGAATCAGTGCAGCGCATGGGTTGGGGAAGGGAGTTGTCTGAGGGGAATATACTGTAGATATTTATTATATACTGAATGGACTGATCACATAGTGAAGTGTCTGGCGAGGGGAATGAGTGCAGCACATAGTTTGGGGAAGGGAGTGGTCTGAGGGTAATATACTGTAGATATTTATTATATACTGAATGGACTGATCACGCAGTTAAGTGTCCGGCCAGGGGAATCAGTGAAGCGCATGGTTTCGGGAAGGGAGTGGTCTGAGGGTAATATACTGTAGATATTTATTATATACTGAATGGACTGATCACGCAGTTAAGTGTCTGGCCAGGGGAATCAGTGAAGCGCATGGTTTGGGGAACGGAGTGGTATGAGGGTAATATACTGTAGATATTTATTATACACTGAATGGACTGAACACGCAGTTAAGGGTCCGGCCAGGGGAATCAGTGCAGCGCATGGTTTGGGGAAGGGAGTGGTCTGAGGGGAATATACTGTAGATATTTATTATATACTGAATGGACTGATCACATAGTTAAGTGTCTGGCGAGGGGAATGAGTGCAGCGCATAGTTTGGGGAAGAGAGTGGTCTGAGGGTAATATACTGTAGATATTTATTATATACTGAATGGACTGATCACGCAGTTAAGTGTCCGGCGAGGGGAATCAGTGAAGCGCATGGTTTGGGGAAGGGAGTGGTCTGAGGGTAATATACTGTAGATATTTATTATATACTGAATGGACTGATCACGCAGTTAAGTGTCCGGCCAGGGGAATCAGTGAAGCGCATGGTTTTTGGAAGGGAGTGGTACGAGGGTAATATACTGTAGATATTTATTATATATTGAATGGACTGATCACGCAGTTAAGTGTCCGGCCAGGGAAATCCGTGCAGCGCATGGTTTGGGGAAGGGAGTGGTGTGAGGGTAATATACTGTAGATATTTATTATATACTGAATGGACTGATCACGCAGTTAAGTGTCCGGCGAGGGGAATCAGTGAAGCGCATGGTTTGGGGAAGGGAGTGGCCTCAGGGTAATATACTGTAGATATTTAATATATATTGAATGGACTGATCACGCAGTTAAGTGTACGGCCAGGGGAATCAGTGAAGTGCATGGTTTGGGGAAGGGAATGTTCTGATGGTAATATACTGTAGATATTTATTATATACTGAATGGACTGATCACCTAGTTAAGTGTCTGGCGAGGGGAATGAGTGAAGCGCATGGTTTGGGGAAGGGGGTGGCCTCAGGGTAATATAATGCAGATATTTATTATATACTGAATGGACTGATCACCTAGTTAAGTGTCTGGCGAGGGGAATGAGTGCAGCGCATAGTTTGGGGAAGGGAGTGGCCTCAGGGTAATATACTGTAGATATTTATTATATACTGAATGGACTGATCACGCAGTTACGTGTCCGGCGAGGGGAATCAGTGCAGCGCATGGTTTGGGGAAGGGAGTGGTCTGAGGGTAATATACTGTAGATATTTATTATATACTGAATGGACTGATCACGCAGTTAAGTGTCCGGCCAGGGGAATCAGTGCAGAGTATAGTTTGGGGAAGGGAGTGGCCTCAGGGTAATATACTGTTGATATTTATTATATACTGAATGGACTGATCACGCAGTTAAGTGTCCGGCCAGGGGAATCAGTGCAGCGGATAGTTTGGGGAAGGGAGTGGCCTCAGGGTAATATACTGTTGATATTTATTATATACTGAATGGACTGAACACGCAGTTAAGTGTCCGGCGAGGGGAATGAGTGCAGGCATTGTTTGGGGAAGGGAGTGGTCTGAGGGTAATATACTGTAGATATTTATTATATACTGAATGGACTGATCACGCAGTTAAATGTCCGGCCAGGGGAATCAGTGAAGCGCATGGTTTGGGGAACGGAGTGGTTTGAGGGTAATATACTGTAGATATTTATTATATATTGAATGGACTGATCACGCAGTTAAGTGTACGGCCAGGGGAATCAGTGAAGCGCATGGTTTGGGGAAGGGAGTGTTCTGAGGGTAATATACTGTAGATATTTATTATGTACTGAATGGACTGATCACGCAGTTAAGTGTCTGGCGAGGGGAATCAGTGAAGCGCATGGTTTGGGAAAGGGAGGGGTCTGAGGGTAATATACTGTAGATATTTATTATATACTGAATGGACTGTTCACTCAGTTAAGTGTCCGGCGAGGGGAATCAGTGAAGCGCATGGTTTGGGGAAGGGGGTGGCTTCAGGGTAATATACTGTAGATATTTATTATGTACTGAATGGACTGATCACGCAGTTAAGTGTCCGGCCAGGGGAATCAGTGCAGCGGATAGTTTGGGGAAGGGAGTGGCCTCAGGGTAATATACTGTTGATATTTATTATATACTGAATGGACTGAACACGCAGTTAAGTGTCCGGCGAGGGGAATTAGTGCAGCGCATAGTTTGGGGAAGGGAGTGGTCTGAGGGTAATATACTGTAGATATTTATTATATACTGAATGGACTGATCACATAGTTAAGTGTCCGGCGAGGGGAATCAGTGCAGCGCATGGTTTGGGGAAGGGAGTGGTCTTAGGGGAATATACTGTAGATATTTATTATATACTGAATGGACTGATCACGCAGTTAAGTGTCCGGCGAGGGGAATCAGTGCAGCGCAAAGTTTGGGGAAGGGAGTGGTCTGAGGGTAATATACTGTAGATATTTATTATATAGTGAATTGACTGATCACGCAGTTAAGTGTCCGGCGAGGGGAATCAGTGCAGCGCAAAGTTTGGGGAAGGGAGTGGTCTGAGGGTAATATACTGTAGATATTTATTATATACTGAATGGACTGATCACGCAGTTACGTGTCCGGCGAGAGGAATCAGTGCAGCGCATGGTTTGGGGAAGGGAGTGGTCTGAGGGTAATATACTGTAGATATTTATTATATACTGAATGGACTGATCACGCAGTTAAGTGTCCGGCCAGGGGAATCAGTGCAGCGTATAGTTTGGGGAAGGGAGTGGCCTCAGGGTAATATACTGTTGATATTTATTATATACTGAATGGACTGATCACGCAGTTAAGTGTCCGGCCAGGGGAATCAGTGCAGCGGATAGTTTGGGGAAGGGAGTGGCCTCAGGGTAATATACTGTTGATATTTATTATATACTGAATGGACTGAACACGCAGTTAAGTGTCCGGCGAGGGGAATGAGTGCAGCGCATAGTTTGGGGAAGGGAGTGGTCGGAGGGTAATATACTGTAGATATTTATTATATACTGAATGGACTGATCACATAGTTAAGTGTCCGGCGAGGGGAATCAGTGCAGCGCATGGTTTGGGGAAGGGAGTGGTCTTAGGGGAATATACTGTAGATATTTATTATATACTGAATGGACTGATCACGCAGTTAAGTGTCCGGCGAGGGGAATCAGTGCAGCGCAAAGTTTGGGGAAGGGAGTGGTACTGTATATATTTATTATATAGTGAATGGACTGATCACGCAGTTAAGTGTCCGGCGAGGGGAATCAGTGCAGCGCAAAGTTTGGGGAAGGGAGTGGTCTGAGGGTAATATACTGTAGATATTTATTATATACTGAATGGACTGATCACGCAGTTAAGTGTCCGGCCAGGGGAATCAGTGAAGCGCATGGTTTGGGGAAGGGAGTGGTCTGAGGGTAATATACTGTAGATATTTATTATATACTGAATGGACTGATCACGCAGTTAAGTGTCCGGCCAGGGGAATCAGTGAAGCGCATGGTTTGGGGAACGGAGTGGTCTGAGGGTAATATACTGTAGATATTTATTATACACTGAATGGACTGAACACGCAGTTAAGGGTCCGGCCAGGGGAATCAGTGCAGCGCATGATTTGGGGAAGGGAGTGGTCTGAGGGTAATATACTGCAGATATTCATTATATACTGAATGGACTGATCACGCAGTTAAGTGTCTGGCGAAAGGAATCAGTGAAGCGCATGGTTTGGGGAACGGAGTGGTCTGAGGGTAATATATTGTAGATATTTATTATACACTGAATGGACTGAACACGCAGTTAAGTGTCCGGCCAGGGGAATCAGTGCAGCGCATGGTTTGGGGAAGGGAGTGGTCTGAGGGGAATATACTGTAGATATTTATTATATACTGAATGGACTGATCACATAGTTAAGTGTCCGGCGAGGGGAATCAGTGCAGCGCATGGTTTGGGGAAGGGCGTGGTTTTAGGGGAATATACTGTAGATATTTATTATATACTGAATGGACTGATCACATAGTTAAGTGTCTGGCAAGGGGAATGAGTGCAGCGCATAGTTTGGGGAAGGGAGTGGTCTGAGGGTAATATACTGTAGATATTTATTATATACTGAATGGACTGATCACGCAGTTAAGTGTCCGGCGAGCGGAATCAGTGAAGCGCATGGTTTGGGGAAGGGAGTGGTCTGAGGGTAATATACTGTAGATATTTATTATATACTGAATGGACTGATCACGCAGTTAAGTGTCCGGCGAGGGGAATCAGTGCAGTGCAAAGTTTGGGGAAGGGAGTGGTCTGAGGGTAATATACTGCAGATATTTATTATATACTGAATGGACTGATCACGCAGTTAAGTGTCGACGAGGGGAATCAGTGCAGTGCATGGTTTGTGGAAGGGAGTGGTCTGAGGGTAATATTCTGTAGATATTTATTATATACTGAGTGGACTGAACACGCAGTTAAGTGTCCGGCGAGGGGAATCAGTGCAGTGCAAAGTTTGGGGAAGGGAGTGGTCTGAGGGTAATATAATGTAGATATTTATTATATACTGAATGGACTGATCACGCAGTTAAGTGTCGACGAAGGGAATCAGTGCAGCACATGGTTTGTGGAAGGGAGTGGTCTGAGGGTAATATTCTGTAGATATTTATTATATACTGAATGGACTGATCACGCAGTTAAGTGTCCGGCCAGGGGAATCAGTGCAGCGTATAGTTTGGGGAAGGGAGTGGCCTCAGGGTAATATACTGTTGATATTTATTATATACTGAATGGACTGATCACGCAGTTAAGTGTCCGGCCAGGGGAATCAGTGCAGCGGATAGTTTGGGGAAGGGAGTGGCCTCAGGGTAATATACTGTTGATATTTATTATATACTGAATGGACTGAACACGCAGTTAAGTGTCCGGCGAGGGGAATGAGTGCAGCGCATAGTTTGGGGAAGGGAGTGGTCGGAGGGTAATATACTGTAGATATTTATTATATACTGAATGGACTGATCACATAGTTAAGTGTCCGGCGAGGGGAATCAGTGCAGCGCATGGTTTGGGGAAGGGAGTGGTCTTAGGGGAATATACTGTAGATATTTATTATATACTGAATGGACTGATCACGCAGTTAAGTGTCCGGCGAGGGGAATCAGTGCAGCGCAAAGTTTGGGGAAGGGAGTGGTACTGTATATATTTATTATATAGTGAATGGACTGATCACGCAGTTAAGTGTCCGGCGAGGGGAATCAGTGCAGCGCAAAGTTTGGGGAAGGGAGTGGTCTGAGGGTAATATACTGTAGATATTTATTATATACTGAATGGACTGATCACGCAGTTAAGTGTCCGGCCAGGGGAATCAGTGAAGCGCATGGTTTGGGGAAGGGAGTGGTCTGAGGGTAATATACTGTAGATATTTATTATATACTGAATGGACTGATCACGCAGTTAAGTGTCCGGCCAGGGGAATCAGTGAAGCGCATGGTTTGGGGAACGGAGTGGTCTGAGGGTAATATACTGTAGATATTTATTATACACTGAATGGACTGAACACGCAGTTAAGGGTCCGGCCAGGGGAATCAGTGCAGCGCATGATTTGGGGAAGGGAGTGGTCTGAGGGTAATATACTGCAGATATTCATTATATACTGAATGGACTGATCACGCAGTTAAGTGTCTGGCGAAAGGAATCAGTGAAGCGCATGGTTTGGGGAACGGAGTGGTCTGAGGGTAATATATTGTAGATATTTATTATACACTGAATGGACTGAACACGCAGTTAAGTGTCCGGCCAGGGGAATCAGTGCAGCGCATGGTTTGGGGAAGGGAGTGGTCTGAGGGGAATATACTGTAGATATTTATTATATACTGAATGGACTGATCACATAGTTAAGTGTCCGGCGAGGGGAATCAGTGCAGCGCATGGTTTGGGGAAGGGCGTGGTTTTAGGGGAATATACTGTAGATATTTATTATATACTGAATGGACTGATCACATAGTTAAGTGTCTGGCAAGGGGAATGAGTGCAGCGCATAGTTTGGGGAAGGGAGTGGTCTGAGGGTAATATACTGTAGATATTTATTATATACTGAATGGACTGATCACGCAGTTAAGTGTCCGGCGAGCGGAATCAGTGAAGCGCATGGTTTGGGGAAGGGAGTGGTCTGAGGGTAATATACTGTAGATATTTATTATATACTGAATGGACTGATCACGCAGTTAAGTGTCCGGCGAGGGGAATCAGTGCAGTGCAAAGTTTGGGGAAGGGAGTGGTCTGAGGGTAATATACTGCAGATATTTATTATATACTGAATGGACTGATCACGCAGTTAAGTGTCGACGAGGGGAATCAGTGCAGTGCATGGTTTGTGGAAGGGAGTGGTCTGAGGGTAATATTCTGTAGATATTTATTATATACTGAGTGGACTGAACACGCAGTTAAGTGTCCGGCGAGGGGAATCAGTGCAGTGCAAAGTTTGGGGAAGGGAGTGGTCTGAGGGTAATATAATGTAGATATTTATTATATACTGAATGGACTGATCACGCAGTTAAGTGTCGACGAAGGGAATCAGTGCAGCACATGGTTTGTGGAAGGGAGTGGTCTGAGGGTAATATTCTGTAGATATTTATTATATACTGAATGGACTGATCACGCAGTTGAGTGTCCGACGAGAGGAATTAGTGCAGCGCATGGTTTGGGGAAGGGAGTGGTCTGAGGGTGATATTCTGTAGATATGTATTATATACTGAGTGGACTGAACACACAGTTAAGTGTCCGGCGAGGGGAATCAGTGCAGCGCATGGTTTGGTGAAGGGAGTGGTTTGAGGGTAATATACAGTAGATATTAATTATATACTGAGTGGACTGAACACTCAGTTAAGTGCCCGGCGAGGGGAATCAGTGCAGCGCAAAGTTTGGGGAAGGGAGTGGTCTGAGGGTAATATACTCTAGATATTTATTATATAATGAATGGACTGATCACGCAGTTAAGTGTCCGGCGAGGGGAATCAGTGCAGCGCAAAGTTTGGGGAAGGGAGTGGTCTGAGGGTAATATACTGTAGATATTTATTATATAGTGAATGGACTGATCACGCAGTTAAGTGTCCGGCGAGGGGAATCAGTGCAGCGCAAAGTTTGGGGAAGGGAGTGGTCTGAGGGTAATATACTGTAGATATTTATTATATACTGAATGGACTGATCACGCAGTTAAGTGTCCGGCGAGGGGAATCAGCGCAGCACAAAGTTTGGCGAAGGGAGTGGTCTGAGGGTAATATACTGTAGATATTTATTATATACTGAGTGGACTGAACACGCAGTTAAGTGTCTGGCGAGGGGAATCAGTGCAGCGCATAGTTTGGGGAAGGGAGTGGTCTGAGGGTAATATACTGTAGATATTTATTATATACTGAGTGGACTGATCACGCAGTTAAGTGTCCGGCGAGGGGAATCAGTGCAGCGCAAAGTTTGGGGAAGGGAGTGGTCTGAGGGTAATATACTGTAGATATTTATTATATACTGAATGGACTGATCACGCAGTTAAGTGTCCGGCGAGAGGAATCAGTGCAGTGCAAAGTTTGGGGAAGGGAGTGGTCTGAGGGTAATATACTGCAGATATTTATTATATACTGAATGGACTGATCACGCAGTTAAGTGTCGACGAGGGGAATCAGTGCAGCGCATGGTTTGTGGAGGGAGTGGTCTGAGGGTAATATTCTGTAGATATTTATTATATACTGAGTGGACTGAACACGCAGTTAAGTGTCCGGCGAGGGGAATCAGTGCAGTGCAAAGTTTGGGGAAGGGAGTGGTCTGAGGGTAATATAATGTAGATATTTATTATATACTGAATGGACTGATCACGCAGTTAAGTGTCGACGAAGGGAATCAGTGCAGCGCATGGTTTGTGGAAGGGAGTGGTCTGAGGGTAATATTCTGTAGATATTTATTATATACTGAATGGACTGATCACGCAGTTGAGTGTCCGACGAGAGGAATTAGTGCAGCGCATGGTTTGGGGAAGGGAGTGGTCTGAGGGTGATATTCTGTAGATATGTATTATATACTGAGTGGACTGAACACACAGTTAAGTGTCCGGCGAGGGGAATCAGTGCAGCGCATGGTTTGGTGAAGGGAGTGGTTTGAGGGTAATATACAGTAGATATTTATTATATACTGAGTGGACTGAACACGCAGTTAAGTGTCCGGCGAGGGGAATCAGTGCAGCGCAAAGTTTGGGGAAGGGAGTGGTCTGAGGGTAATATACTGTAGATATTTATTATATACTGAATGGACTGATCACGCAGTTAAGTGTCCGGCGAGGGGAATCAGTGCAGCGCAAAGTTTGGGGAAGGGAGTGGTCTGAGGGTAATATACTGTAGATATTTATTATATAGTGAATGGACTGATCACGCAGTTAAGTGTCCGGCGAGGGGAATCAGTGCAGCGCAAAGTTTGGGGAAGGGAGTGGTCTGAGGGTAATATACTGTAGATATTTATTATATACTGAATGGACTGATCACGCAGTTAAGTGTCCGGCCAGGGGAATCAGTGAAGCGCATGGTTTGGGGAAGGGAGTGGTCTGAGGGTAATATACTGTAGATATTTATTATATACTGAATGGACTGATCACGCAGTTAAGTGTCCGGCCAGGGGAATCAGTGAAGCGCATGGTTTGGGGAACGGAGTGGTCTGAGGGTAATATACTGTAGATATTCATTATACACTGAATGGACTGAACACGCAGTTAAGTGTCCGGCCAGGGGAATCAGTGCAGCGCATGGTTTGGGGAAGGGAGTGGTCTGAGGGTAATATACTGCAGATATTCATTATATACTGAATGGACTGATCACGCAGTTAAGTGTCTGGCGAAAAGAATCAGTGAAGCGCATGGTTTGGGGAAGGGAGTGTTCTGAGGGTAATATACTGTAGATATTTATTATATACTGAATGGACTTATCACGCAGTTAAGTGTCTGGCGAGGGGAATCAGTGAAGCGCATGGTTTGGGGAAGGGAGTGGTCTGAGGGTAATATACTGTAGATATTTATTATATACTGAGTGGACTGATCACGCAGTTAAGTGTCCGGCGAGGGGAATCAGTGCAGCGCAAAGTTTGGGGAAGGGAGTGGTCTGAGGGTAATATACTGTAGATATTTATTATATACTGAATGGACTGATCACGCAGTTAAGTGTCCGGCGAGAGGAATCAGTGCAGTGCAAAGTTTGGGGAAGGGAGTGGTCTGAGGGTAATATACTGCAGATATTTATTATATACTGAATGGACTGATCACGCAGTTAAGTGTCGACGAGGGGAATCAGTGCAGCGCATGGTTTGTGGAAGGGAGTGGTCTGAGGGTAATATTCTGTAGATATTTATTATATACTGAGTGGACTGAACACGCAGTTAAGTGTCCGGCGAGGGGAATCAGTGCAGTGCAAAGTTTGGGGAAGGGAGTGGTCTGAGGGTAATATAATGTAGATATTTATTATATACTGAATGGACTGATCACGCAGTTGAGTGTCCGACGAGAGGAATTAGTGCAGCGCATGGTTTGGGGAAGGGAGTGGTCTGAGGGTGATATTCTGTAGATATGTATTATATACTGAGTGGACTGAACACACAGTTAAGTGTCCGGCGAGGGGAATCAGTGCAGCGCATGGTTTGTGGAAGGGAGTGGTCTGAGGGTAATATTCTGTAGATATTTATTATATACTGAATGGACTGATCACGCAGTTGAGTGTCCGACGAGAGGAATTAGTGCAGCGCATGGTTTGGGGAAGGGAGTGGTCTGAGGGTGATATTCTGTAGATATGTATTATATACTGAGTGGACTGAACACACAGTTAAGTGTCCGGGGAGGGGAATCAGTGCAGCGCATGGTTTGGTGAAGGGAGTGGTTTGAGGGTAATATACAGTAGATATTTATTATATACTGAGTGGACTGAACACGCAGTTAAGTGTCCGGCGAGGGGAATCAGTGCAGCGCAAAGTTTGGGGAAGGGAGTGGTCTGAGGGTAATATACTGTAGATATTTATTATATACTGAATGGACTGATCACGCAGTTAAGTGTCCGGCGAGGGGAATCAGTGCAGCGCAAAGTTTGGGGAAGGGAGTGGTCTGAGGGTAATATACTGTAGATATTTATTATATAGTGAATGGACTGATCACGCAGTTAAGTGTCCGGCGAGGGGAATCAGTGCAGCGCAAAGTTTGGGGAAGGGAGTGGTCTGAGGGTAATATACTGTAGATATTTATTATATACTGAATGGACTGATCACGCAGTTAAGTGTCCGGCCAGGGGAATCAGTGAAGCGCATGGTTTGGGGAAGGGAGTGGTCTGAGGGTAATATACTGTAGATATTTATTATATACTGAATGGACTGATCACGCAGTTAAGTGTCCGGCCAGGGGAATCAGTGAAGCGCATGGTTTGGGGAACGGAGTGGTCTGAGGGTAATATACTGTAGATATTCATTATACACTGAATGGACTGAACACGCAGTTAAGGGTCCGGCCAGGGGAATCAGTGCAGCGCATGGTTTGGGGAAGGGAGTGGTCTGAGGGTAATATACTGCAGATATTCATTATATACTGAATGGACTGATCACGCAGTTAAGTGTCTGGCGAAAAGAATCAGTGAAGCGCATGGTTTGGGGAAGGGAGTGTTCTGAGGGCAATATACTGTAGATATTTATTATATACTGAATGGACTTATCACGCAGTTAAGTGTCTGGCGAGGGGAATCAGTGAAGCGCATGGTTTGGGGAAGGGAGTGGTCTGAGGGTAATATACTGTAGATATTCATTATATACTGAATGGACTGATCATGCAGTTAAGTGTCCGGCGAGGGGAATCAGTGAAGCGCATGGTTTGGGGAAGGGAGTGGTCTGAGAGTAATATACTGTAGATATTTATTATATACTGAATGGACTTATCACGCAGTTAAGTGTCCGGCGAGGGGAATCAGTGAAGTGCATGGTTTGGGGAAGGGAGTGGTCTGAGGGTAATATACTGCAGATATTTATTATATACTGAATGGACTTATCACGGAGTTAAGTGTCCGGCGAGGGGAATCAGTGAAGCGCATGGTTTGGGGAAGGGAGTGGTCTGAGGGTAATATTCTGTAGATATTTATTATATACTGAATGGACTGATCACGCAGTTAAGTGTCCGGCCAGGGGAATCAGTGCAGCACATGGTTTGGTGAACGGAGTGGTCTGAGAGTAATATACTGTAGATATTTATTATATACTGAATGGACTGATCACGCAGTTAAGTGTCCGGCGAGGGGAATCAGTGCAGCGCATGGTTTGGGGAAGGGAGTGGTCTGAGGGTAATATACTGTAGATATTTATTATATACTGACTGGACTGATCACGCAGTTAATCGTCCGGCCAGGGGAATCAGTGCAGCGCATAGTTTGGGGAAGGGAGTGGCCTCAGGGTAATATACTGTAGATATTTATCATATACTGAATGGACAGATCACGCAGTTAAGTGTCCGACAAGAGGAATCAGTGCAGCGCATGGTTTGGGGAAGGGAGTGGTCTGAGGGTAATATACTGTAGATATTTATTATATACTGAATGGACTGAACACGCAGTTAAGTGTCCGGCCAGGGGAATCAGTGCAGCGCATGGGTTGGGGAAGGGAGTTGTCTGAGGGGAATATACTGTAGATATTTATTATATACTGAATGGACTGATCACATAGTGAAGTGTCTGGCGAGGGGAATGAGTGCAGCACATAGTTTGGGGAAGGGAGTGGTCTGAGGGTAATATACTGTAGATATTTATTATATACTGAATGGACTGATCACGCAGTTAAGTGTCCGGCCAGGGGAATCAGTGAAGCGCATGGTTTCGGGAAGGGAGTGGTCTGAGGGTAATATACTGTAGATATTTATTATATACTGAATGGACTGATCACGCAGTTAAGTGTCTGGCCAGGGGAATCAGTGAAGCGCATGGTTTGGGGAACGGAGTGGTATGAGGGTAATATACTGTAGATATTTATTATACACTGAATGGACTGAACACGCAGTTAAGGGTCCGGCCAGGGGAATCAGTGCAGCGCATGGTTTGGGGAAGGGAGTGGTCTGAGGGGAATATACTGTAGATATTTATTATATACTGAATGGACTGATCACATAGTTAAGTGTCTGGCGAGGGGAATGAGTGCAGCGCATAGTTTGGGGAAGAGAGTGGTCTGAGGGTAATATACTGTAGATATTTATTATATACTGAATGGACTGATCACGCAGTTAAGTGTCCGGCGAGGGGAATCAGTGAAGCGCATGGTTTGGGGAAGGGAGTGGTCTGAGGGTAATATACTGTAGATATTTATTATATACTGAATGGACTGATCACGCAGTTAAGTGTCCGGCCAGGGGAATCAGTGAAGCGCATGGTTTTTGGAAGGGAGTGGTACGAGGGTAATATACTGTAGATATTTATTATATATTGAATGGACTGATCACGCAGTTAAGTGTCCGGCCAGGGAAATCCGTGCAGCGCATGGTTTGGGGAAGGGAGTGGTGTGAGGGTAATATACTGTAGATATTTATTATATACTGAATGGACTGATCACGCAGTTAAGTGTCCGGCGAGGGGAATCAGTGAAGCGCATGGTTTGGGGAAGGGAGTGGCCTCAGGGTAATATACTGTAGATATTTAATATATATTGAATGGACTGATCACGCAGTTAAGTGTACGGCCAGGGGAATCAGTGAAGTGCATGGTTTGGGGAAGGGAATGTTCTGATGGTAATATACTGTAGATATTTATTATATACTGAATGGACTGATCACCTAGTTAAGTGTCTGGCGAGGGGAATGAGTGAAGCGCATGGTTTGGGGAAGGGGGTGGCCTCAGGGTAATATAATGCAGATATTTATTATATACTGAATGGACTGATCACCTAGTTAAGTGTCTGGCGAGGGGAATGAGTGCAGCGCATAGTTTGGGGAAGGGAGTGGCCTCAGGGTAATATACTGTAGATATTTATTATATACTGAATGGACTGATCACGCAGTTACGTGTCCGGCGAGGGGAATCAGTGCAGCGCATGGTTTGGGGAAGGGAGTGGTCTGAGGGTAATATACTGTAGATATTTATTATATACTGAATGGACTGATCACGCAGTTAAGTGTCCGGCCAGGGGAATCAGTGCAGAGTATAGTTTGGGGAAGGGAGTGGCCTCAGGGTAATATACTGTTGATATTTATTATATACTGAATGGACTGATCACGCAGTTAAGTGTCCGGCCAGGGGAATCAGTGCAGCGGATAGTTTGGGGAAGGGAGTGGCCTCAGGGTAATATACTGTTGATATTTATTATATACTGAATGGACTGAACACGCAGTTAAGTGTCCGGCGAGGGGAATGAGTGCAGGCATTGTTTGGGGAAGGGAGTGGTCTGAGGGTAATATACTGTAGATATTTATTATATACTGAATGGACTGATCACGCAGTTAAATGTCCGGCCAGGGGAATCAGTGAAGCGCATGGTTTGGGGAACGGAGTGGTTTGAGGGTAATATACTGTAGATATTTATTATATATTGAATGGACTGATCACGCAGTTAAGTGTACGGCCAGGGGAATCAGTGAAGCGCATGGTTTGGGGAAGGGAGTGTTCTGAGGGTAATATACTGTAGATATTTATTATGTACTGAATGGACTGATCACGCAGTTAAGTGTCTGGCGAGGGGAATCAGTGAAGCGCATGGTTTGGGAAAGGGAGGGGTCTGAGGGTAATATACTGTAGATATTTATTATATACTGAATGGACTGATCACGCAGTTAAGTGTCCGGCGAGGGGAATCAGTGAAGCGCATGGTTTGGGGAAGGGGGTGGCTTCAGGGTAATATACTGTAGATATTTATTATGTACTGAATGGACTGATCACGCAGTTAAGTGTCCGGCCAGGGGAATCAGTGCAGCGGATAGTTTGGGGAAGGGAGTGGCCTCAGGGTAATATACTGTTGATATTTATTATATACTGAATGGACTGAACACGCAGTTAAGTGTCCGGCGAGGGGAATTAGTGCAGCGCATAGTTTGGGGAAGGGAGTGGTCTGAGGGTAATATACTGTAGATATTTATTATATACTGAATGGACTGATCACATAGTTAAGTGTCCGGCGAGGGGAATCAGTGCAGCGCATGGTTTGGGGAAGGGAGTGGTCTTAGGGGAATATACTGTAGATATTTATTATATACTGAATGGACTGATCACGCAGTTAAGTGTCCGGCGAGGGGAATCAGTGCAGCGCAAAGTTTGGGGAAGGGAGTGGTCTGAGGGTAATATACTGTAGATATTTATTATATAGTGAATTGACTGATCACGCAGTTAAGTGTCCGGCGAGGGGAATCAGTGCAGCGCAAAGTTTGGGGAAGGGAGTGGTCTGAGGGTAATATACTGTAGATATTTATTATATACTGAATGGACTGATCACGCAGTTACGTGTCCGGCGAGAGGAATCAGTGCAGCGCATGGTTTGGGGAAGGGAGTGGTCTGAGGGTAATATACTGTAGATATTTATTATATACTGAATGGACTGATCACGCAGTTAAGTGTCCGGCCAGGGGAATCAGTGCAGCGTATAGTTTGGGGAAGGGAGTGGCCTCAGGGTAATATACTGTTGATATTTATTATATACTGAATGGACTGATCACGCAGTTAAGTGTCCGGCCAGGGGAATCAGTGCAGCGGATAGTTTGGGGAAGGGAGTGGCCTCAGGGTAATATACTGTTGATATTTATTATATACTGAATGGACTGAACACGCAGTTAAGTGTCCGGCGAGGGGAATGAGTGCAGCGCATAGTTTGGGGAAGGGAGTGGTCGGAGGGTAATATACTGTAGATATTTATTATATACTGAATGGACTGATCACATAGTTAAGTGTCCGGCGAGGGGAATCAGTGCAGCGCATGGTTTGGGGAAGGGAGTGGTCTTAGGGGAATATACTGTAGATATTTATTATATACTGAATGGACTGATCACGCAGTTAAGTGTCCGGCGAGGGGAATCAGTGCAGCGCAAAGTTTGGGGAAGGGAGTGGTACTGTAGATATTTATTATATAGTGAATGGACTGATCACGCAGTTAAGTGTCCGGCGAGGGGAATCAGTGCAGCGCAAAGTTTGGGGAAGGGAGTGGTCTGAGGGTAATATACTGTAGATATTTATTATATACTGAATGGACTGATCACGCAGTTAAGTGTCCGGCCAGGGGAATCAGTGAAGCGCATGGTTTGGGGAAGGGAGTGGTCTGAGGGTAATATACTGTAGATATTTATTATATACTGAATGGACTGATCACGCAGTTAAGTGTCCGGCCAGGGGAATCAGTGAAGCGCATGGTTTGGGGAACGGAGTGGTCTGAGGGTAATATACTGTAGATATTTATTATACACTGAATGGACTGAACACGCAGTTAAGGGTCCGGCCAGGGGAATCAGTGCAGCGCATGATTTGGGGAAGGGAGTGGTCTGAGGGTAATATACTGCAGATATTCATTATATACTGAATGGACTGATCACGCAGTTAAGTGTCTGGCGAAAGGAATCAGTGAAGCGCATGGTTTGGGGAAGGGAGTGTTCTGAGGGTAATATACTGTAGATATTTATTATATACTGAATGGACTTATCACGCAGTTAAGTGTCTGGCGAGGGGAATCAGTGAAGCGCATGGTTTGGGGAAGGGAGTGGTCTGAGGGTAATATATTGTAGATATTCATTATATACTGAATGGACTGATCATGCAGTTAAGTGTCCGGCGAGGGGAATCAGTGAAGCGCATGGTTTGGGGAAGGGAGTGGTCTGAGAGTAATATACTGTAGATATTTATTATATACTGAATGGACTGAACACGCAGTTAAGTGTCCGGCCAGGGGAATCAGTGCAGTGCATGGTTTGGGGAAGGGAGTTGTCTGAGGGGAATATACTGTAGATATTTATTATATACTGAATGGACTGATCACATAGTGAAGTGTCTGGCGAGGGGAATGAGTGCAGCACATAGTTTGGGGAAGGGAGTGGTCTGAGGGTAATATACTGTAGATATTTATTATATACTGAATGGACTGATCACGCCGTTAAGTGTCCGGCGAGGGGAATCAGTGAAGCGCATGGTTTGGGGAAGGGAGTGGTCTGAGAGTAATATACTGTAGATATTTATTATATACTGAATGGACTTATCACGCAGTTAAGTGTCCGGCCAGGGGAATCAGTGCAGCAAATGGTTTGGTGAACGGAGTGGTCTGAGGGTAATATACTGTAGATATTTATTATATACTGAATGGACTGATCACGCAGTTAAGTGTCCGGCGAGGGGAATCAGTGAAGTGCATGGTTTGGGGAAGGGAGTGGTCTGAGGGTAATATACTGCAGATATTTATTATATACTGAAAGGACTTATCACGGAGTTAAGTGTCCGGCGAGGGGAATCAGTGAAGCGCATGGTTTGGGGAAGGGAGTGGTCTGAGGGTAATATTCTGTAGATATTTATTATATACTGAATGGACTGATCACGCAGTTAAGTGTCCGGCCAGGGGAATCAGTGCAGCAAATGGTTTGGTGAACGGAGTGGTCTGAGGGTAATATACTGTAGATATTTATTATATACTGAATGGACTGATCACGCAGTTAAGTGTCCGGCGAGGGGAATCAGTGCAGCGCATGGTTTGGGGAAGGGAGTGGTCTGAGGGTAATATACTGTAGATATTTACTATATACTGAATGGACTGATCACGCAGTTAAGTGTCCGGCCAGGGGAATCAGTGCAGCGCATAGTTTGGGGAAGGGAGTGGCCTCAGGGTAATATACTGTAGATATTTATCATATACTGAATGGACAGATCACGCAGTTAAGTGTCCGACAAGAGGAATCAGAGCAGCGCATGGTTTGGGGAAGGGAGTGGTCTGAGGGTAATATACTGTAGATATTTATTATATACTGAATGGACTGAACACGCAGTTAAGTGTCCGGCCAGGGGAATCAGTGCAGCGCATGGTTTGGGGAAGGGAGTTGTCTGAGGGGAATATACTGTAGATATTTATTATATACTGAATGGACTGATCATATAGTGAAGTGTCTGGCGAGGGGAATGAGTGCAGCACATAGTTTGGGGAAGGGAGTGGTCTGAGGGTAATATACTGTAGATATTTATTATATACTGAATGGACTGATCACGCAGTTAAGTGTCCGGCCAGGGGAATCAGTGAAGCGCATGGTTTGGGGAAGGGAGTGGTCTGAGGGTAATATACTGTAGATATTTATTATATACTGAATGGACTGATCACGCAGTTAAGTGTCCGGCCAGGGGAATCAGTGAAGCGCATGGTTTGGGGAACGGAGTGGTCTGAGGGTAATATACTGTAGATATTTATTATACACTGAATGGACTGAACACGCAGTTAAGGGTCCGGCCAGGGGAATCAGTGCAGCGCATGGTTTGGGGAAGGGAGTGGTCTGAGGGGAATATACTGTAGATATTTATTATATACTGAATGGACTGATCACATAGTTAAGTGTCTGGCGAGGGGAATGAGTGCAGCGCATAGTTTGGGGAAGGGAGTGGTCTGAGGGTAATATACTGTAGATATTTATTATATACTGAATGGACTGATCACGCAGTTAAGTGTCCGGCTAGGGGAATCAGTGAAGCGCATGGTTTGGGGAAGGGAGTGGTCTGAGGGTAATATACTGTAGATATTTATTATATACTGAATGGACTGATCACGCAGTTAAGTGTCCGGCCAGGGGAATCAGTGAAGCGCATGGTTTGGGGAAGGGACTGGTACGAGGGTAATATACTGTAGATATTTATTATATATTGAATGGACTGATCACGCAGTTAAGTGTCCGGCCAGGGAAATCCGTGCAGCGCATGGTTTGGGGAAGGGAGTGGTGTGAAGGTAATATACTGTAGATATTTATTATATACTGAATGGACTCATCACGCAGTTAAGTGTCCGGCGAGGGGAATCAGTGAAGCGCATGGTTTGGGGAAGGGAGTGGCCTCAGGGTAATATACTGTAGATATTTATTATATATTGAATGGACTGATCACGCAGTTAAGTGTACGGCCAGGGGAATCAGTGAAGTGCATGGTTTGGGGAAGGGAGTGTTCTGAGGGTAATATACTGTAGATATTTATTATGTACTGAATGGACTGATCACGCAGTTAAGTGTCTGGCGAGGGGAATCAGTGAAGCGCATGGTTTGGGGAAGGGAGTGGCCTCAGGGTAATATACTGTAGATATTTATTATATATTGAATGGACTGATCACGCAGTTAAGTGTACGGCCAGGGGAATCAGTGAAGCGCATGGTTTGGGGAAGGGAGTGGCCTCAGGGTAATATACTGTAGATATTTATTATATATTGAATGGACTGATCACGCAGTTAAGTGTACGGCCAGGGGAATCAGTGAAGTGCATGGTTCGGGGAAGGGAGTGTTCTGAGGGTAATATACTGTAGATATTTATTATGTACTGAATGGACTGATCACGCAGTTAAGTGTCTGGCGAGGGGAATCAGTGAAGCGCATGGTTTGGGGAAGGGGGTGGCCTCAGGGTAATATAATGCAGATATTTATTATATACTGAATGGACTGATCACCTAGTTAAGTGTCTGGCGAGGGGAATGAGTGCAGCGCATAGTTTGGGGAAGGGAGTGGCCTCAGGGTAATATACTGTAGATATTTATTATATACTGAATGGACTGATCACGCAGTTACGTGTCCGGCGAGGGGAATCAGTGCAGCGCATGGTTTGGGGAAGGGAGTGGTCTGAGGGTAATATACTGTAGATATTTATTATATACTGAATGGACTGATCACGCAGTTAAGTGTCCGGCCAGGGGAATCAGTGCAGAGTATAGTTTGGGGAAGGGAGTGGCCTCAGGGTAATATACTGTTGATATTTATTATATACTGAATGGACTGATCACGCAGTTAAGTGTCCGGCCAGGGGAATCAGTGCAGCGGATAGTTTGGGGAAGGGAGTGGCCTCAGGGTAATATACTGTTGATATTTATTATATACTGAATGGACTGAACACGCAGTTAAGTGTCCGGCGAGGGGAATGAGTGCAGGCATTGTTTGGGGAAGGGAGTGGTCTGAGGGTAATATACTGTAGATATTTATTATATACTGAATGGACTGATCACGCAGTTAAGTGTCCGGCCAGGGGAATCAGTGAAGCGCATGGTTTGGGGAACGGAGTGGTCTGAGGGTAATATACTGTAGATATTTATTATATATTGAATGGACTGATCACGCAGTTAAGTGTACGGCCAGGGGAATCAGTGAAGCGCATGGTTTGGGGAAGGGAGTGTTCTGAGGGTAATATACTGTAGATATTTATTATGTACTGAATGGACTGATCACGCAGTTAAGTGTCTGGCGAGGGGAATCAGTGAAGCGCATGGTTTGGGGAAGGGAGTGGTCTGAGGGTAATATACTGTAGATATTTATTATATACTGAATGGACTGATCACGCAGTTAAGTGTCCGGCGAGGGGAATCAGTGAAGCGCATGGTTTGGGGAAGGGGGTGGCCTCAGGGTAATATAATGCAGATATTTATTATATACTGAATGGACTGATCACCGAGTTAAGTGTCTGGCGAGGGGAATGAGTGCAGCGCATAGTTTGGGGAAGGGAGTGGCCTCAGGGTAATATACTGTAGATATTTATTATATACTGAATGGACTGATCACGCAGTTACGTGTCCGGCGAGAGGAATCAGTGCAGCGCATGGTTTGGGGAAGGGAGTGGTCTCAGGGTAATATACTGTAGATATTTATTATATACTGAATGGACTGATCATGCAGTTAAGTGTCCGGCCAGGGGAATCAGTGCAGCGTATAGTTTGGGGAAGGGAGTGGCCTCAGGGTAATATACTGTTGATATTTATTATATACTGAATGGACTGATCACGCAGTTAAGTGTCCGGCCAGGGGAATCAGTGCAGCGGATAGTTTGGGGAAGGGAGTGGCCTCAGGGTAATATACTGTTGATATTTATTATATACTGAATGGACTGAACACGCAGTTAAGTGTCCGGCGAGGGGAATGAGTGCAGCGCATAGTTTGGGGAAGGGAGTGGTCTGAGGGTAATATACTGTAGATATTTATTATATACTGAATGGACTGATCACGCAGTTAAGTGTCCGGCCAGGGGAATCAGTGAAGCGCATGGTTTGGGGAACAGAGTGGTCTGAGGGTAATATATTGTAGATATTTATTATACACTGAATGGACTGAACACGCAGTTAAGTGTTCGGCCAGGGGAATCAGTGCAGCGCATGGTTTGGGGAAGGGAGTGGTCTGAGGGGAATATACTGTAGATATTTATTATATACTGAATGGACTGATCACATAGCTAAGTGTCTGGCAAGGGGAATGAGTGCAGCGCATAGTTTGGGGAAGGGAGTGGCCTCAGGGTAATATACTGTAGATATTTATTATATACTGAATGGACTGCTCACGCAGTTACGTGTCCGGCGAGGGGAATCAGTGCAGCGCATGGTTTGGGGAAGGGAGTGGTCTGAGGGTAATATACTGTAGATATTTATTATATACTGAATGGAATGATCACGCAGTTAAGTGTCCGGCCAGGGGAATCAGTGCAGCTTATAGTTTGGGGAAGGGAGTGGCCTCAGGGTAATATACTGTTGATATTTATTATATACTGAATGGACTGAACACGCAGTTAAGTGTCCGGCGAGGGGAATGAGTGCAGCACATAGTTTGGGGAAGGGAGTGGTCTGAGGGTAATATACTGTAGATATTTATTATATACTGAATGGACTCATCACGCAGTTAAGTGTCCGGCGAGGGGAATCAGTGAAGTGCATGGTTTGGGGAACGGAGTGGTCTGAGGGTAATATATTTTAGATATTTATTATACACTGAATGGACTGAACACGCAGTTAAGTGTCCGGCCAGGGGAATCAGTGCAGCGCATGGTTTGGGGAAGGGAGTGGTCTGAGGGGAATATACTGTAGATATTTATTATATACTGAATGGACTGATCACATAGTTAAGTGTCCGGCGAGGGGAATCAGTGCAGCGCATGGTTTGGGGAAGGGAGTGGCCTTAGGGGAATATACTGTAGATATTTATTATATACTGAATGGACTGATCACATAGTTAAGTGTCTGGCAAGGGGAATGAGTGCAGCGCATAATTTGGGGAAGGGAGTGGTCTGAGGGTAATATACTGTAGATATTTATTATATACTGAATGGACTGATCACGCAGTTAAGTGTCCGGCGAGCAGAATCAGTGAAGCGCATGGTTTGGGGAAGGGAGTGGTCTGAGGGTAATATACTGTAGATATTTATTATGTACTGAATGGACTGATCACGCAGTTAAGTGACCGGCGAGGGGAAGCAGTGCAGTGCAAAGTTTGGGGAAGGGAGTGGTCTGAGGGTAATATACTGCAGATATTTATTATATACTGAATGGACTGATCACGCAGTTAAGTGTCCGGCCAGGGGAATCAGTGAAGCGCATGGTTTGGGGAACGGAGTGGTCTGAGGGTAATATACTGTAGATATTTATTCTATATTGAATGGACTGATCACGCAGTTAAGTGTACGGCCAGGGGAATCAGTGAAGCGCATGGTTTGGGGAAGGGAGTGTTCTGAGGGTAATATACTGTAGATATTTATTATGTACTGAATGGACTGATCACGCAGTTAAGTGTCTGGCGAGGGGAATCAGTGAAGCGCATGGTTTGGGGAAGGGAGTGGTCTGAGGGTAATATACTGTAGATATTTATTATATACTGAATGGACTGATCACATAGTTAAGTGTCTGGCAAGGGGAATGAGTGCAGCGCATAGTTTGGGGAAGGGAGTGGCCTCAGGGTAATATACTGTAGATATTTATTATATACTGAATGGACTGATCACGCACTTACGTGTCCGGCGAGGGGAATCAGTGCAGCGCATGGTTTGGGGAAGGGAGTGGTCTGAGGGTAATATACTGTAGATATTTATTATATACTGAATGGAATGATCACGCAGTTAAGTGTCCGGCCAGGGGAATCAGTGCAGCATATAGTTTGGGGAAGGGAGTGGCCTCAGGGTAATATACTGTTGATATTTATTATATACTGAATGGACTGATCACGCAGTTAAGTGTCCGGCCAGGGGAATCAGTGCAGCTTATAGTTTGGGGAAGGGAGTGGCCTCAGGGTAATATACTGTTGATATTTATTATATACTGAATGGACTGAACACGCAGTTAAGTGTCCGGCGAGGGGAATGAGTGCAGCGCATAGTTTGGGGAAGGGAGTGGTCTGAGGGTAATATACTGTAGATATTTATTATATACTGAATGGACTGATCACGCAGTTAAGTGTCCGGCGAGGGGAATCAGTGAAGCGCATGGTTTGGGGAACGGAGTGGTCTGAGGGTAATATATTGTAGATATTTATTATACACTGAATGGACTGAACACGCAGTTAAGTGTCCGGCCAGGGGAATCAGTGCAGCGCATGGTTTGGGGAAGGGAGTGGTCTGAGGGGAATATACTGTAGATATTTATTATATACTGAATGGACTGATCACATAGTTAAGTGTCCGGCGAGGGGAATCAGTGCAGCGCATGGTTTGGGGAAGGGAGTGGCCTTAGGGGAATATACTGTAGATATTTATTATATACTGAATGGACTGATCACATAGTTAAGTGTCTGGCAAGGGGAATGAGTGCAGCGCATAATTTGGGGAAGGGAGTGGTCTGAGGGTAATATACTGTAGATATTTATTATATACTGAATGGATTGATCACGCAGTTAAGTGTCCGGCGAGCGGAATCAGTGAAGCGCATGGTTTGGGGAAGGGAGTGGTCTGAGGGTAATATACTGTAGATATTTATTATATACTGAATGGACTGATCACGCAGTTAAGTGTCCGGCGAGGGGAATCAGTGCAGTGCAAAGTTTGGGGAAGGGAGTGGTCTGAGGGTAATATACTGCAGATATTTATTATATACTGAATGGACTGATCACGCAGTTAAGTGTCCGGCCAGGGGAATCAGTGAAGCGCATGGTTTGGGGAACGGAGTGGTCTGAGGGTAATATACTGTAGATATTTATTGTATATTGAATGGACTGATCACGCAGTTAAGTGTACGGCCAGGGGAATCAGTGAAGCGCATGGTTTTGGGAAGGAGTGTTCTGAGGGTAATATACTGTAGATATTTATTATGTACTGAATGGACTGATCACGCAGTTAAGTGTCTGGCGAGGGGAATCAGTGAAGCGCATGGTTTGGGGAAGGGAGTGGTCTGAGGGTAATATACTGTAGATATTTATTATATTCTGAATGGACTGATCACGCAGTTAAGTGTACGGCCAGGGGAATCAGTGAAGCGCATGGTTTGGGGAAGGGAGTGTTCTGAGGGTAATATACTGTAGATATTTATTATGTACTGAATGGACTGATCACCTAGTTAAGTGTTTGGCGAGGGGAATGAGTGCAGCGCATAGTTTGGGGAAGGGAGTGGCCTCTGGGTAATATACTGTAGATATTTATTATATACCGAATGGACTGATCACGCAGTTACGTGTCCGGCGAGAGGAATCAGTGCAGCGCATGGTTTGGGGAAGGGAGTGGTCTGAGTGTAATATACTGTAGATATTTATTATATACTGAATGGACTGATCACGCAGTTAAGTGTCCGGCCAGGGGAATCAGTGCAGCGTATAGTTTGGGAAGGGAGTGGCCTCAGGGTAATATACTGTTGATATTTATTATATACTGAATGGACTGATCACGCAGTTAAGTGTCCGGCCAGGGGAATCAGTGCAGCAGATAGTTTTGGGAAGAGACTGGCCTCAGGGTAATATACTGTTGATATTTATTATATACTGAATGGACTGAACACGCAGTTAAGTGTCTGGCCAGGGGAATCAGTGAAGCGCATGGTTTGGGGAACGGAGTGGTCTGAGGGTAATATACTGTAGATATTTATTCTATATTGAATGGACTGATCACGCAGTTAAGTGTACGGCCAGGGGAATCAGTCAAGCGCATGGTTTGGGGAAGGGAGTGTTCTGAGGGTAATATACTGTAGATATTTATTATGTACTGAATGGACTGATCACACAGTTAAGTGTCTGGCGAGCGGAATCAGTGAAGCGCATGGTTTGGGGAAGGGAGTGGTCTGAGGGTAATATACTGTAGATATTTATTATATACTGAATGGACTGATCACATAGTTAAGTGTCTGGCAAGGGGAATGAGTGCAGCGCATAGTTTGGGGAAGGGAGTGGCCTCAGGGTAATATACTGTAGATATTTATTATATACTGAATGGACTGATCACGCAGTTACGTGTCCGGCGAGGGGAATCAGTGCAGCGCATGGTTTGGGGAAGGGAGTGGTCTGAGGGTAATATACTGTAGATATTTATTATATACTGAATGGAATGATCACGCAGTTAAGTGTCCGGCCAGGGGAATCAGTGCAGCATATAGTTTGGGGAAGGGAGTGGCCTCAGGGTAATATACTGTTGATATTTATTATATACTGAATGGACTGATCACGCAGTTAAGTGTCCGGCCAGGGGAATCAGTGCAGCTTATAGTTTGGGGAAGGGAGTGGCCTCAGGGTAATATACTGTTGATATTTATTATATACTGAATGGACTGAACACGCAGTTAAGTGTCCGGCGAGGGGAATGAGTGCAGCGCATAGTTTGGGGAAGGGAGTGGTCTGAGGGTAATATACTGTAGATATTTATTATATACTGAATGGACTGATCACGCAGTTAAGTGTCCGGCGAGGGGAATCAGTGAAGCGCATGGTTTGGGGAACGGAGTGGTCTGAGGGTAATATATTGTAGATATTTATTATACACTGAATGGACTGAACACGCAGTTAAGTGCCCGGCCAGGGGAATCAGTGCAGCGCATGGTTTGGGGAAGGGAGTGGTCTGAGGGGAATATACTGTAGATATTTATTATATACTGAATGGACTGATCACATAGTTAAGTGTCCGGCGAGGGGAATCAGTGCAGCGCATGGTTTGGGGAAGGGAGTGGCCTTAGGGGAATATACTGTAGATATTTATTATATACTGAATGGACTGATCACATAGTTAAGTGTCTGGCAAGGGGAATGAGTGCAGCGCATAATTTGGGGAAGGGAGTGGTCTGAGGGTAATATACTGTAGATATTTATTATATACTGAATGGACTGATCACGCAGTTAAGTGTCCGGCGAGCGGAATCAGTGAAGCGCATGGTTTGGGGAAGGGAGTGGTCTGAGGGTAATATACTGTAGATATTTATTATATACTGAATGGACTGATCACGCAGTTAAGTGTCCGGCCAGGGGAATCAGTGAAGCGCATGGTTTGGGGAACGGAGTGGTCTGAGGGTAATATACTGTAGATATTTATTATACACTGAATGGACTGAACACGCAGTTAAGGGTCCGGCCAGGGGAATCAGTGCAGCGCATGGTTTGGGGAAGGGAGTGGTCTGAGGGGAATATACTGTAGATATTTATTATATACTGAATGGACTGATCACATAGTTAAGTGTCTGGCGAGGGGAATGAGTGCAGCGCATAGTTTGGGGAAGGGAGTGGTCTGAGGGTAATATACTGTAGATATTTATTATATACTGAATGGACTGATCACGCAGTTAAGTGTCCGGCTAGGGGAATCAGTGAAGCGCATGGTTTGGGGAAGGGAGTGGTCTGAGGGTAATATACTGTAGATATTTATTATATACTGAATGGACTGATCACGCAGTTAAGTGTCCGGCCAGGGGAATCAGTGAAGCGCATGGTTTGGGGAAGGGACTGGTACGAGGGTAATATACTGTAGATATTTATTATATATTGAATGGACTGATCACGCAGTTAAGTGTCCGGCCAGGGAAATCCGTGCAGCGCATGGTTTGGGGAAGGGAGTGGTGTGAAGGTAATATACTGTAGATATTTATTATATACTGAATGGACTCATCACGCAGTTAAGTGTCCGGCGAGGGGAATCAGTGAAGCGCATGGTTTGGGGAAGGGAGTGGCCTCAGGGTAATATACTGTAGATATTTATTATATATTGAATGGACTGATCACGCAGTTAAGTGTACGGCCAGGGGAATCAGTGAAGTGCATGGTTTGGGGAAGGGAGTGTTCTGAGGGTAATATACTGTAGATATTTATTATGTACTGAATGGACTGATCACGCAGTTAAGTGTCTGGCGAGGGGAATCAGTGAAGCGCATGGTTTGGGGAAGGGAGTGGCCTCAGGGTAATATACTGTAGATATTTATTATATATTGAATGGACTGATCACGCAGTTAAGTGTACGGCCAGGGGAATCAGTGAAGCGCATGGTTTGGGGAAGGGAGTGGCCTCAGGGTAATATACTGTAGATATTTATTATATATTGAATGGACTGATCACGCAGTTAAGTGTACGGCCAGGGGAATCAGTGAAGTGCATGGTTCGGGGAAGGGAGTGTTCTGAGGGTAATATACTGTAGATATTTATTATGTACTGAATGGACTGATCACGCAGTTAAGTGTCTGGCGAGGGGAATCAGTGAAGCGCATGGTTTGGGGAAGGGGGTGGCCTCAGGGTAATATAATGCAGATATTTATTATATACTGAATGGACTGATCACCTAGTTAAGTGTCTGGCGAGGGGAATGAGTGCAGCGCATAGTTTGGGGAAGGGAGTGGCCTCAGGGTAATATACTGTAGATATTTATTATATACTGAATGGACTGATCACGCAGTTACGTGTCCGGCGAGGGGAATCAGTGCAGCGCATGGTTTGGGGAAGGGAGTGGTCTGAGGGTAATATACTGTAGATATTTATTATATACTGAATGGACTGATCACGCAGTTAAGTGTCCGGCCAGGGGAATCAGTGCAGAGTATAGTTTGGGGAAGGGAGTGGCCTCAGGGTAATATACTGTTGATATTTATTATATACTGAATGGACTGATCACGCAGTTAAGTGTCCGGCCAGGGGAATCAGTGCAGCGGATAGTTTGGGGAAGGGAGTGGCCTCAGGGTAATATACTGTTGATATTTATTATATACTGAATGGACTGAACACGCAGTTAAGTGTCCGGCGAGGGGAATGAGTGCAGGCATTGTTTGGGGAAGGGAGTGGTCTGAGGGTAATATACTGTAGATATTTATTATATACTGAATGGACTGATCACGCAGTTAAGTGTCCGGCCAGGGGAATCAGTGAAGCGCATGGTTTGGGGAACGGAGTGGTCTGAGGGTAATATACTGTAGATATTTATTATATATTGAATGGACTGATCACGCAGTTAAGTGTACGGCCAGGGGAATCAGTGAAGCGCATGGTTTGGGGAAGGGAGTGTTCTGAGGGTAATATACTGTAGATATTTATTATGTACTGAATGGACTGATCACGCAGTTAAGTGTCTGGCGAGGGGAATCAGTGAAGCGCATGGTTTGGGGAAGGGAGTGGTCTGAGGGTAATATACTGTAGATATTTATTATATACTGAATGGACTGATCACGCAGTTAAGTGTCCGGCGAGGGGAATCAGTGAAGCGCATGGTTTGGGGAAGGGGGTGGCCTCAGGGTAATATAATGCAGATATTTATTATATACTGAATGGACTGATCACCGAGTTAAGTGTCTGGCGAGGGGAATGAGTGCAGCGCATAGTTTGGGGAAGGGAGTGGCCTCAGGGTAATATACTGTAGATATTTATTATATACTGAATGGACTGATCACGCAGTTACGTGTCCGGCGAGAGGAATCAGTGCAGCGCATGGTTTGGGGAAGGGAGTGGTCTCAGGGTAATATACTGTAGATATTTATTATATACTGAATGGACTGATCATGCAGTTAAGTGTCCGGCCAGGGGAATCAGTGCAGCGTATAGTTTGGGGAAGGGAGTGGCCTCAGGGTAATATACTGTTGATATTTATTATATACTGAATGGACTGATCACGCAGTTAAGTGTCCGGCCAGGGGAATCAGTGCAGCGGATAGTTTGGGGAAGGGAGTGGCCTCAGGGTAATATACTGTTGATATTTATTATATACTGAATGGACTGAACACGCAGTTAAGTGTCCGGCGAGGGGAATGAGTGCAGCGCATAGTTTGGGGAAGGGAGTGGTCTGAGGGTAATATACTGTAGATATTTATTATATACTGAATGGACTGATCACGCAGTTAAGTGTCCGGCCAGGGGAATCAGTGAAGCGCATGGTTTGGGGAACAGAGTGGTCTGAGGGTAATATATTGTAGATATTTATTATACACTGAATGGACTGAACACGCAGTTAAGTGTTCGGCCAGGGGAATCAGTGCAGCGCATGGTTTGGGGAAGGGAGTGGTCTGAGGGGAATATACTGTAGATATTTATTATATACTGAATGGACTGATCACATAGCTAAGTGTCTGGCAAGGGGAATGAGTGCAGCGCATAGTTTGGGGAAGGGAGTGGCCTCAGGGTAATATACTGTAGATATTTATTATATACTGAATGGACTGCTCACGCAGTTACGTGTCCGGCGAGGGGAATCAGTGCAGCGCATGGTTTGGGGAAGGGAGTGGTCTGAGGGTAATATACTGTAGATATTTATTATATACTGAATGGAATGATCACGCAGTTAAGTGTCCGGCCAGGGGAATCAGTGCAGCTTATAGTTTGGGGAAGGGAGTGGCCTCAGGGTAATATACTGTTGATATTTATTATATACTGAATGGACTGAACACGCAGTTAAGTGTCCGGCGAGGGGAATGAGTGCAGCACATAGTTTGGGGAAGGGAGTGGTCTGAGGGTAATATACTGTAGATATTTATTATATACTGAATGGACTCATCACGCAGTTAAGTGTCCGGCGAGGGGAATCAGTGAAGTGCATGGTTTGGGGAACGGAGTGGTCTGAGGGTAATATATTTTAGATATTTATTATACACTGAATGGACTGAACACGCAGTTAAGTGTCCGGCCAGGGGAATCAGTGCAGCGCATGGTTTGGGGAAGGGAGTGGTCTGAGGGGAATATACTGTAGATATTTATTATATACTGAATGGACTGATCACATAGTTAAGTGTCCGGCGAGGGGAATCAGTGCAGCGCATGGTTTGGGGAAGGGAGTGGCCTTAGGGGAATATACTGTAGATATTTATTATATACTGAATGGACTGATCACATAGTTAAGTGTCTGGCAAGGGGAATGAGTGCAGCGCATAATTTGGGGAAGGGAGTGGTCTGAGGGTAATATACTGTAGATATTTATTATATACTGAATGGACTGATCACGCAGTTAAGTGTCCGGCGAGCAGAATCAGTGAAGCGCATGGTTTGGGGAAGGGAGTGGTCTGAGGGTAATATACTGTAGATATTTATTATGTACTGAATGGACTGATCACGCAGTTAAGTGACCGGCGAGGGGAAGCAGTGCAGTGCAAAGTTTGGGGAAGGGAGTGGTCTGAGGGTAATATACTGCAGATATTTATTATATACTGAATGGACTGATCACGCAGTTAAGTGTCCGGCCAGGGGAATCAGTGAAGCGCATGGTTTGGGGAACGGAGTGGTCTGAGGGTAATATACTGTAGATATTTATTCTATATTGAATGGACTGATCACGCAGTTAAGTGTACGGCCAGGGGAATCAGTGAAGCGCATGGTTTGGGGAAGGGAGTGTTCTGAGGGTAATATACTGTAGATATTTATTATGTACTGAATGGACTGATCACGCAGTTAAGTGTCTGGCGAGGGGAATCAGTGAAGCGCATGGTTTGGGGAAGGGAGTGGTCTGAGGGTAATATACTGTAGATATTTATTATATACTGAATGGACTGATCACATAGTTAAGTGTCTGGCAAGGGGAATGAGTGCAGCGCATAGTTTGGGGAAGGGAGTGGCCTCAGGGTAATATACTGTAGATATTTATTATATACTGAATGGACTGATCACGCACTTACGTGTCCGGCGAGGGGAATCAGTGCAGCGCATGGTTTGGGGAAGGGAGTGGTCTGAGGGTAATATACTGTAGATATTTATTATATACTGAATGGAATGATCACGCAGTTAAGTGTCCGGCCAGGGGAATCAGTGCAGCATATAGTTTGGGGAAGGGAGTGGCCTCAGGGTAATATACTGTTGATATTTATTATATACTGAATGGACTGATCACGCAGTTAAGTGTCCGGCCAGGGGAATCAGTGCAGCTTATAGTTTGGGGAAGGGAGTGGCCTCAGGGTAATATACTGTTGATATTTATTATATACTGAATGGACTGAACACGCAGTTAAGTGTCCGGCGAGGGGAATGAGTGCAGCGCATAGTTTGGGGAAGGGAGTGGTCTGAGGGTAATATACTGTAGATATTTATTATATACTGAATGGACTGATCACGCAGTTAAGTGTCCGGCGAGGGGAATCAGTGAAGCGCATGGTTTGGGGAACGGAGTGGTCTGAGGGTAATATATTGTAGATATTTATTATACACTGAATGGACTGAACACGCAGTTAAGTGTCCGGCCAGGGGAATCAGTGCAGCGCATGGTTTGGGGAAGGGAGTGGTCTGAGGGGAATATACTGTAGATATTTATTATATACTGAATGGACTGATCACATAGTTAAGTGTCCGGCGAGGGGAATCAGTGCAGCGCATGGTTTGGGGAAGGGAGTGGCCTTAGGGGAATATACTGTAGATATTTATTATATACTGAATGGACTGATCACATAGTTAAGTGTCTGGCAAGGGGAATGAGTGCAGCGCATAATTTGGGGAAGGGAGTGGTCTGAGGGTAATATACTGTAGATATTTATTATATACTGAATGGATTGATCACGCAGTTAAGTGTCCGGCGAGCGGAATCAGTGAAGCGCATGGTTTGGGGAAGGGAGTGGTCTGAGGGTAATATACTGTAGATATTTATTATATACTGAATGGACTGATCACGCAGTTAAGTGTCCGGCGAGGGGAATCAGTGCAGTGCAAAGTTTGGGGAAGGGAGTGGTCTGAGGGTAATATACTGCAGATATTTATTATATACTGAATGGACTGATCACGCAGTTAAGTGTCCGGCCAGGGGAATCAGTGAAGCGCATGGTTTGGGGAACGGAGTGGTCTGAGGGTAATATACTGTAGATATTTATTGTATATTGAATGGACTGATCACGCAGTTAAGTGTACGGCCAGGGGAATCAGTGAAGCGCATGGTTTTGGGAAGGAGTGTTCTGAGGGTAATATACTGTAGATATTTATTATGTACTGAATGGACTGATCACGCAGTTAAGTGTCTGGCGAGGGGAATCAGTGAAGCGCATGGTTTGGGGAAGGGAGTGGTCTGAGGGTAATATACTGTAGATATTTATTATATTCTGAATGGACTGATCACGCAGTTAAGTGTACGGCCAGGGGAATCAGTGAAGCGCATGGTTTGGGGAAGGGAGTGTTCTGAGGGTAATATACTGTAGATATTTATTATGTACTGAATGGACTGATCACCTAGTTAAGTGTTTGGCGAGGGGAATGAGTGCAGCGCATAGTTTGGGGAAGGGAGTGGCCTCTGGGTAATATACTGTAGATATTTATTATATACCGAATGGACTGATCACGCAGTTACGTGTCCGGCGAGAGGAATCAGTGCAGCGCATGGTTTGGGGAAGGGAGTGGTCTGAGTGTAATATACTGTAGATATTTATTATATACTGAATGGACTGATCACGCAGTTAAGTGTCCGGCCAGGGGAATCAGTGCAGCGTATAGTTTGGGAAGGGAGTGGCCTCAGGGTAATATACTGTTGATATTTATTATATACTGAATGGACTGATCACGCAGTTAAGTGTCCGGCCAGGGGAATCAGTGCAGCAGATAGTTTTGGGAAGAGACTGGCCTCAGGGTAATATACTGTTGATATTTATTATATACTGAATGGACTGAACACGCAGTTAAGTGTCTGGCCAGGGGAATCAGTGAAGCGCATGGTTTGGGGAACGGAGTGGTCTGAGGGTAATATACTGTAGATATTTATTCTATATTGAATGGACTGATCACGCAGTTAAGTGTACGGCCAGGGGAATCAGTCAAGCGCATGGTTTGGGGAAGGGAGTGTTCTGAGGGTAATATACTGTAGATATTTATTATGTACTGAATGGACTGATCACACAGTTAAGTGTCTGGCGAGCGGAATCAGTGAAGCGCATGGTTTGGGGAAGGGAGTGGTCTGAGGGTAATATACTGTAGATATTTATTATATACTGAATGGACTGATCACATAGTTAAGTGTCTGGCAAGGGGAATGAGTGCAGCGCATAGTTTGGGGAAGGGAGTGGCCTCAGGGTAATATACTGTAGATATTTATTATATACTGAATGGACTGATCACGCAGTTACGTGTCCGGCGAGGGGAATCAGTGCAGCGCATGGTTTGGGGAAGGGAGTGGTCTGAGGGTAATATACTGTAGATATTTATTATATACTGAATGGAATGATCACGCAGTTAAGTGTCCGGCCAGGGGAATCAGTGCAGCATATAGTTTGGGGAAGGGAGTGGCCTCAGGGTAATATACTGTTGATATTTATTATATACTGAATGGACTGATCACGCAGTTAAGTGTCCGGCCAGGGGAATCAGTGCAGCTTATAGTTTGGGGAAGGGAGTGGCCTCAGGGTAATATACTGTTGATATTTATTATATACTGAATGGACTGAACACGCAGTTAAGTGTCCGGCGAGGGGAATGAGTGCAGCGCATAGTTTGGGGAAGGGAGTGGTCTGAGGGTAATATACTGTAGATATTTATTATATACTGAATGGACTGATCACGCAGTTAAGTGTCCGGCGAGGGGAATCAGTGAAGCGCATGGTTTGGGGAACGGAGTGGTCTGAGGGTAATATATTGTAGATATTTATTATACACTGAATGGACTGAACACGCAGTTAAGTGCCCGGCCAGGGGAATCAGTGCAGCGCATGGTTTGGGGAAGGGAGTGGTCTGAGGGGAATATACTGTAGATATTTATTATATACTGAATGGACTGATCACATAGTTAAGTGTCCGGCGAGGGGAATCAGTGCAGCGCATGGTTTGGGGAAGGGAGTGGCCTTAGGGGAATATACTGTAGATATTTATTATATACTGAATGGACTGATCACATAGTTAAGTGTCTGGCAAGGGGAATGAGTGCAGCGCATAATTTGGGGAAGGGAGTGGTCTGAGGGTAATATACTGTAGATATTTATTATATACTGAATGGACTGATCACGCAGTTAAGTGTCCGGCGAGCGGAATCAGTGAAGCGCATGGTTTGGGGAAGGGAGTGGTCTGAGGGTAATATACTGTAGATATTTATTATATACTGAATGGACTGATCACGCAGTTAAGTGTCCGGCGAGGGGAATCAGTGCAGTGCAAAGTTTGGGGAAGGGAGTGGTCTGAGGGTAATATACTGCAGATATTTATTATATACTGAATGGACTGATCACGCAGTTAAGTGTCCGGCCAGGGGAATCAGTGAAGCGCATGGTTTGGGGAACGGAGTGGTCTGAGGGTAATATACTGTAGATATTTATTGTATATTGAATGGACTGATCACGCAGTTAAGTGTACGGCCAGGGGAATCAGTGAAGCGCATGGTTTGGGGAAGGGAGTGTTCTGAGGGTAATATACTGTAGATATTTATTATGTACTGAATGGACTGATCACGCAGTTAAGTGTCTGGCGAGGGGAATCAGTGAAGCGCATGGTTTGGGGAAGGGAGTGGTCTGAGGGTAATATACTGTAGATATTTATTATATACTGAATGGACTGATCACGCAGTTAAGTGTACGGCCAGGGGAATCAGTGAAGCGCATGGTTTGGGGAAGGGAGTGTTCTGAGGGTAATATACTGTAGATATTTATTATGTACTGAATGGACTGATCACCTAGTTAAGTGTTTGGCGAGGGGAATGAGTGCAGCGCATAGTTTGGGGAAGGGAGTGGCCTCAGGGTAATATACTGTAGATATTTATTATATACCGAATGGACTGATCACGCAGTTACGTGTCCGGCGAGAGGAATCAGTGCAGCGCATGGTTTGGGGAAGGGAGTGGTCTGAGGGTAATATACTGTAGATATTTATTATATACTGAATGGACTGATCACGCAGTTAAGTGTCCGGCCAGGGGAATCAGTGCAGCGTATAGTTTGGGGAAGGGAGTGGCCTCAGGGTAATATACTGTTGATATTTATTATATACTGAATGGACTGATCACGCAGTTAAGTGTCCGGCCAGGGGAATCAGTGCAGCAGATAGTTTTGGGAAGGGAGTGGCCTCAGGGTAATATACTGTTGATATTTATTATATACTGAATGGACTGAACACGCAGTTAAGTGTCCGGCGAGGGGAATGAGTGCAGCGCATAGTTTGGGGAAGGGAGTGGTCTGAGGGTAATATACTGTAGATATTTATTATATACTGAATGGACTGATCACGCAGTTACGTGTCCGGCGAGGGGAATCAGTGAAGCGCATGGTTTGGGGAAGGGAGTGGTCTGAGGGTAATATTCTGTAGATATTTATTATATACTGAATGGACTGATCATGCAGTTAAGTGTCCGGCCAGGGGAATCAGTGCAGCACATGGTTTGGTGAACGGAGTGGTCTGAGGGTAATATACTGTAGATATTTATTATATACTGAATGGACTGATCACGCAGTTAAGTGTCCGGCGAGGGGAATCAGTGCAGCGCATAGTTTGGGGAAGGGAGTGGTCTGAGGGTAATATACTGTAGATATTTATTATATACTGAATGGACTGATCACATAGTTAAGTGTCTGGCAAGGGGAATGAGTGCAGCGCATAGTTTGGGGAAGGGAGTGGCCTCAGGGTAATATACTGTAGATATTTATTATATACTGAATGGACTGATCACGCAGTTACGTGTCCGGCGAGGGGAATCAGTGCAGCGCATGGTTTGGGGAAGGGAGTGGTCTGAGGGTAATATACTGTAGATATTTATTATATACTGAATGGAATGATCACGCAGTTAAGTGTCCGGCCAGGGGAATCAGTGCAGCATATAGTTTGGGGAAGGGAGTGGCCTCAGGGTAATATACTGTTGATATTTATTATATACTGAATGGACTGATCACGCAGTTAAGTGTCCGGCCAGGGGAATCAGTGCAGCTTATAGTTTGGGGAAGGGAGTGGCCTCAGGGTAATATACTGTTGATATTTATTATATACTGAATGGACTGAACACGCAGTTAAGTGTCCGGCGAGGGGAATGAGTGCAGCGCATAGTTTGGGGAAGGGAGTGGTCTGAGGGTAATATACTGTAGATATTTATTATATACTGAATGGACTGATCACGCAGTTAAGTGTCCGGCGAGGGGAATCAGTGAAGCGCATGGTTTGGGGAACGGAGTGGTCTGAGGGTAATATATTGTAGATATTTATTATACACTGAATGGACTGAACACGCAGTTAAGTGTCCGGCCAGGGGAATCAGTGCAGCGCATGGTTTGGGGAAGGGAGTGGCCTTAGGGGAATATACTGTAGATATTTATTATATACTGAATGGACTGATCACATAGTTAAGTGTCTGGCAAGGGGAATGAGTGCAGCGCATAAGTTGGGGAAGGGAGTGGTCTGAGGGTAATATACTGTAGATATTTATTATATACTGAATGGACTGATCACGCAGTTAAGTGTCCGGCGAGCGGAATCAGTGAAGCGCATGGTTTGGGGAAGGGAGTGGTCTGAGGGTAATATACTGTAGATATTTATTATATACTGAATGTACTGATCACATAGTTAAGTGTCTGGCGAGGGGAATCAGTGCAGCGCATGGTTTGGGGAAGGGAGTGGTCTGAGGGTAATATACTCTAGATATTTATTATATACTGAATGGACTGATCACATAGTTAAGTGTCTGGCGAAGGGAATCAGTGCAGCGCATGGTTTGGGGAAGGGAGTGGTCTGAGGGTAATATACTGTAGATATTTATTATATACTGAATGGACAGATCACGCAGTTAAGTGTCTGGTGAGGGGAATCAGTGCAGCGCATGGTTTGGGTAAGGGAGTGGTCTGAGGGTAATATACTGTAGATATTTATTATATACTGAATGGACTGATCACGCAGTTAAGTGTCCGGCGAGGGGAATCAGTGCAGTGCAAAGTTTGGGGAAGGGAGTGGTCTGAGGGTAATAAACTGCAGATATTTATTATATACTGAATGGACTGATCACGCAGTTAAGTGTCCGGCCAGGGGAATCAGTGAAGCGCATGGTTTGGGGAACGGAGTGGTCTGAGGGTAATATACTGTAGATATTTATTGTATATTGAATGGACTGATCACGCAGTTAAGTGTACGGCCAGGGGAATCAGTGAAGCGCATGGTTTGGGGAAGGGAGTGTTCTGAGGGTAATATACTGTAGATATTTATTATGTACTGAATGGACTGATCACGCAGTTAAGTGTCTGGCGAGGGGAATCAGTGAAGCGCATGGTTTGGGGAAGGGAGTGGTCTGAGGTTATATACTGTAGATATTTATTATATACTGAATGGACTGATCACGCAGTTAAGTGTACGGCCAGGGGAATCAGTGAAGCGCATGGTTTGGGGAAGGGAGTGTTCTGAGGGTAATATACTGTAGATATTTATTATGTACTGAATGGACTGATCACCTAGTTAAGTGTTTGGCGAGGGGAATGAGTGCAGCGCATAGTTTGGGGAAGGGAGTGGCCTCAGGGTAATATACTGTAGATATTTATTATATACCGAATGGACTGATCACGCAGTTACGTGTCCGGCGAGAGGAATCAGTGCAGCGCATGGTTTGGGGAAGGGAGTGGTCTGAGGGTAATATACTGTAGATATTTATTATATACTGAATGGACTGATCACGCAGTTAAGTGTCCGGCCAGGGGAATCAGTGCAGCGTATAGTTTGGGGAAGGGAGAGGCCTCAGGGTAATATACTGTTGATATTTATTATATACTGAATGGACTGATCACGCAGTTAAGTGTCCGGCCAGGGGAATCAGTGCAGCAGATAGTTTTGGGAAGAGACTGGCCTCAGGGTAATATACTGTTGATATTTATTATATACTGAATGGACTGAACACGCAGTTAAGTGTCCGGCCAGGGGAATCAGTGAAGCGCATGGTTTGGGGAACGGAGTGGTCTGAGGGTAATATACTGTAGATATTTATTCTATATTGAATGGACTGATCACGCTGTTAAGTGTACGGCCAGGGGAATCAGTGAAGCGCATGGTTTGGGGAAGGGAGTGTTCTGAGGGTAATATACTGTAGATATTTATTATGTACTGAATGGACTGATCACGCAGTTAAGTGTCTGGCGAGGGGAATCAGTGAAGCGCATGGTTTGGGGAAGGGAGTGGTCTGAGGGTAATATACTGTAGATATTTATTATATACTGAATGGACTGATCACGCAGTTAAGTGTCCGGCGAGGGGAATCAGTGCAGTGCAAAGTTTGGGGAAGGGAGTGGTCTGAGGGTAATATACTGCAGATATTTATTATATACTGAATGGACTGATCACGCAGTTAAGTGTCCGGCCAGGGGAATCAGTGAAGCGCATGGTTTGGGGAACGGAGTGGTCTGAGGGTAATATACTGTAGATATTTATTGTATATTGAATGGACTGATCACGCAGTTAAGTGTACGGCCAGGGAAATCAGTGAAGCGCATGGTTTGGGGAAGGGAGTGTTCTGAGGGTAATATACTGTAGATATTTATTATGTACTGAATGGACTGATCACGCAGTTAAGTGTCTGGCGAGGGGAATCAGTGAAGCGCATGGTTTGGGGAAGGGAGTGGTCTGAGGGTAATATACTGTAGATATTTATGATATACTGAATGGACTGATCACGCAGTTAAGTGTACGGCCAGGGGAATCAGTGAAGCGCATGGTTTGGGGAAGGGAGTGTTCTGAGGGTAATATACTGTAGATATTTATTATGTACTGAATGGACTGATCACCTAGTTAAGTGTTTGGCGAGGGGAATGAGTGCAGCGCATAGTTTGGGGAAGGGAGTGGCCTCAGGGTAATATACTGTAGATATTTATTATATACCGAATGGACTGATCACGCAGTTACGTGTCCGGCGAGAGGAATCAGTGCAGCGCATGGTTTGGGGAAGGGAGTGGTCTGAGGGTAATATACTGTAGATATTTATTATATACTGAATGGACTGATCACGCAGTTAAGTGTCCGGCCAGGGGAATCAGTGCAGCGTATAGTTTGGGGAAGGGAGTGGCCTCAGGGTAATATACTGTTGATATTTATTATATACTGAATGGACTGATCACGCAGTTAAGTGTCCGGCCAGGGGAATCAGTGCAGCAGATAGTTTTGGGAAGGGAGTGGCCTCAGGGTAATATACTGTTGATATTTATTATATACTGAATGGACTGAACACGCAGTTAAGTGTCCGGCGAGGGGAATGAGTGCAGCGCATAGTTTGGGGAAGGGAGTGGTCTGAGGGTAATATACTGTAGATATTTATTATATACTGAATGGACTGATCACGCAGTTACGTGTCCGGCGAGAGGAATCAGTGAAGCGCATGGTTTGGGGAAGGGAGTGGTCTGAGGGTAATATTCTGTAGATATTTATTATATACTGAATGGACTGATCATGCAGTTAAGTGTCCGGCCAGGGGAATCAGTGCAGCACATGGTTTGGTGAACGGAGTGGTCTGAGGGTAATATACTGTAGATATTTATTATATACTGAATGGACTGATCACGCAGTTAAGTGTCCGGCGAGGGGAATCAGTGCAGCGCATGGTTTGGGGAAGGGAGTGGTCTGAGGGTAATATACTGTAGATATTTATTATATACTGAATGGACTGATCACATAGTTAAGTGTCTGGCAAGGGGAATGAGTGCAGCGCATAGTTTGGGGAAGGGAGTGGCCTCAGGGTAATATACTGTAGATATTTATTATATACTGAATGGACTGATCACGCAGTTACGTGTCCGGCGAGGGGAATCAGTGCAGCGCATGGTTTGGGGAAGGGAGTGGTCTGAGGGTAATATACTGTAGATATTTATTATATACTGAATGGAATGATCACGCAGTTAAGTGTCCGGCCAGGGGAATCAGTGCAGCATATAGTTTGGGGAAGGGAGTGGCCTCAGGGTAATATACTGTTGATATTTATTATATACTGAATGGACTGATCACGCAGTTAAGTGTCCGGCCAGGGGAATCAGTGCAGCTTATATTTTGGGGAAGGGAGTGGCCTCAGGGTAATATACTGTTGATATTTATTATATACTGAATGGACTGAACACGCAGTTAAGTGTCCGGCGAGGGGAATGAGTGCAGCGCATAGTTTGGGGAAGGGAGTGGTCTGAGGGTAATATACTGTAGATATTTATTATATACTGAATGGACTGATCACGCAGTTAAGTGTCCGGCGAGGGGAATCAGTGAAGCGCATGGTTTGGGGAACGGAGTGGTCTGAGGGTAATATATTGTAGATATTTATTATACACTGAATGGACTGAACACGCAGTTAAGTGTCCGGCCAGGGGAATCAGTGCAGCGCATGGTTTGGGGAAGGGAGTGGTCTGAGGGGAATATACTGTAGATATTTATTATATACTGAATGGACTGATCACATAGTTAAGTGTCCGGCGAGGGGAATCAGTGCAGCGCATGGTTTGGGGAAGGGAGTGGCCTTAGGGGAATATACTGTAGATATTTATTATATACTGAATGGACTGATCACATAGTTAAGTGTCTGGCAAGGGGAATGAGTGCAGCGCATAATTTGGGGAAGGGAGTGGTCTGAGGGTAATATACTGTAGATATTTATTATATACTGAATGGACTGATCACGCAGTTAAGTGTCCGGCGAGCGGAATCAGTGAAGCGCATGGTTTGGGGAAGGGAGTGGTCTGAGGGTAATATACTGTAGATATTTATTATATACTGAATGGACTGATCACGCAGTTAAGTGTCCGGCGAGGGGAATCAGTGCAGTGCAAAGTTTGGGGAAGGGAGTGGTCTGAGGGTAATATACTGCAGATATTTATTATATACTGAATGGACTGATCACGCAGTTAAGTGTCCGGCCAGGGGAATCAGTGAAGCGCATGGTTTGGGAAACGGAGTGGTCTGAGGGTAATATACTGTAGATATTTATTGTATATTGAATGGACTGATCACGCAGTTAAGTGTACGGCCAGGGGAATCAGTGAAGCGCATGGTTTGGGGAAGGGAGTGTTCTGAGGGTAATATACTGTAGATATTTATTATGTACTGAATGGACTGATCACGCAGTTAAGTGTCTGGCGAGGGGAATCAGTGAAGCGCATGGTTTGGGGAAGGGAGTGGTCTGAGGGTAATATACTGTAGATATTTATTATATACTGAATGGACTGATCACGCAGTTAAGTGTACGGCCAGGGGAATCAGTGAAGCGCATGGTTTGGGGAAGGGAGTGTTCTGAGGGTAATATACTGTAGATATTTATTATGTACTGAATGGACTGATCACCTAGTTAAGTGTTTGGCGAGGGGAATGAGTGCAGCGCATAGTTTGGGGAAGGGAGTGGCCTCAGGGTAATATACTGTAGATATTTATTATATACCGAATGGACTGATCACGCAGTTACGTGTCCGGCGAGAGGAATCAGTGCAGCGCATGGTTTGGGGAAGGGAGTGGTCTGAGGGTAATATACTGTAGATATTTATTATATACTGAATTGACTGATCACGCAGTTAAGTGTCCGGCCAGGGGAATCAGTGCAGCGTATAGTTTGGGGAAGGGAGTGGCCTCAGGGTAATATACTGTTGATATTTATTATATACTGAATGGACTGATCACGCAGTTAAGTGTCCGGCCAGGGGAATCAGTGCAGCAGATAGTTTTGGGAAGGGAGTGGCCTCAGGGTAATATACTGTTGATATTTATTATATACTGAATGGACTGAACACGCAGTTAAGTGTCCGGCGAGGGGAATGAGTGCAGCGCATAGTTTGGGGAAGGGAGTGGTCTGAGGGTAATATACTGTAGATATTTATTATATACTGAATGGACTGATCACGCAGTTACGTGTCCGGCGAGGGGAATCAGTGAAGCGCATGGTTTGGGGAAGGGAGTGGTCTGAGGGTAATATTCTGTAGATATTTATTATATACTGAATGGACTGATCACGCAGTTAAGTGTCCGGCCAGGGGAATCAGTGCAGCACATGGTTTGGTGAACGGAGTGGTCTGAGGGTAATATACTGTAGATATTTATTATATACTGAATGGACTGATCACGCAGTTAAGTGTCCGGCGAGGGGAATCAGTGCAGCGCATGGTTTGGGGAAGGGAGTGGTCTGAGGGTAATATACTGTAGATATTTATTATATACTGAATGGACTGATCACGCAGTTAAGTGTCCGGCCAGGGGAATCAGTGAAGCGCATAGTTTGGGGAAGGGAGTGGCCTCAGGGTAATATACTGTAGATATTTATCATATACTGAATGGACAGATCACGCAGTTAAGTGTCCGACAAGAGGAATCAGTGCAGCGCATGGTTTGGGGAAGGGAGTGGTCTGAGGGTAATATACTGTAGATATTTATTATATACTGAATGGACTGAACACGCAGTTAAGTGTCCGGCCAGGGGAATCAGTGCAGCGCATGGTTTGGGGAAGGGAGTTGTCTGAGGGGAATATACTGTAGATATTTATTATATACTGAATGGACTGATCACATAGTGAAGTGTCTGGCGAGGGGAATGAGTGCAGCACATAGTTTGGGGAAGGGAGTGGTCTGAGGGTAATATACTGTAGATATTTATTATATACTGAATGGACTGATCACGCAGTTAAGTGTCCGGCCAGGGGAATCAGTGAAGCGCATGGTTTGGGGAAGGGAGTGGTCTGAGGGTAATATACTGTAGATATTTATTATATACTGAATGGACTGATCACGCAGTTAAGTGTCCGGCCAGGGGAATCAGTGAAGCGCATGGTTTGGGGAACGGAGTGGTCTGAGGGTAATATACTGTAGATATTTATTATACACTGAATGGACTGAACACGCAGTTAAGGGTCCGGCCAGGGGAATCAGTGCAGCACATGGTTTGGGGAAGGGAGTGGTCTGAGGGGAATATACTGTAGATATTTATTATATACTGAATGGACTGATCACATAGTTAAGTGTCTGGCGAGGGGAATGAGTGCAGCGCATAGTTTGGGGAAGGGAGTGGTCTGAGGGTAATATACTGTAGATATTTATTATATACTGAATGGACTGATCACGCAGTTAAGTGTCCGGCGAGGGGAATCAGTGAAGCGCATGGTTTGGGGAAGGGAGTGGTCTGAGGGTAATATACTGTAGATATTTATTATATACTGAATGGACTGATCACGCAGTTAAGTGTCCGGCCAGGGGAATCAGTGAAGCTCATGGTTTGGGGAAGGGAGTGGTACGAGGGTAATATACTGTAGATATTTATTATATATTGAATGGACTGATCACGCAGTTAAGTGTCCGGCCAGGGAAATCCGTGCAGCGCATGGTTTGGGGAAGGGAGTGGTGGGAAGGTAATATACTGTAGATATTTATTATATACTGAATGGACTCATCACGCAGTTAAGTGTCCGGCGAGGGGAATCAGTGAAGCGCATGGTTTGGGGAAGGGAGTGGCCTCAGGGTAATATACTGTAGATATTTATTATATATTGAATGGACTGATCACGCAGTTAAGTGTACGGCCAGGGGAATCAGTGAAGTGCATGGTTTGGGGAAGGGAGTGTTCTGAGGGTAATATACTGTAGATATTTATTATGTACTGAATGGACTGATCACGCAGTTAAGTGTCTGGCGAGGGGAATCAGTGAAGCGCATGGTTTGGGGAAGGGAGTGGTCTGATGGTAATATACTGTAGATATTTATTATATACTGAATGGACTGATCACGCAGTTAAGTGTCCGGCGAGGGGAATCAGTGAAGCGCATGGTTTGGGGAAGGGGGTGGCCTCAGGGTAATATAATGCAGATATTTATTATATACTGAATGGACTGATCACCTAGTTAAGTGTCTGGCGAGTGGAATGAGTGCAGCGCATAGTTTGGGGAAGGGAGTGGCCTCAGGGTAATATACTGTAGATATTTATTATATACTGAATGGACTGATCACGCAGTTACGTGTCCGGCGAGGGGAATCAGTGCAGCGCATGGTTTGGGGAAGGGAGTGGTCTGAGGGTAATATACTGTAGATATTTATTATATACTGAATGGACTGATCACGCAGTTAAGTGTCCGGCCAGGGGAATCAGTGCAGAGTATAGTTTGGGGAAGGGAGTGGCCTCAGGGTAATATACTGTTGATATTTATTATATACTGAATGGACTGATCACGCAGTTAAGTGTCCGGCCAGGGGAATCAGTGCAGCGCATGGTTTGGGGAAGGGAGTTGTCTGAGGGGAATATACTGTAGATATTTATTATATACTGAATGGACTGATCACATAGTGAAGTGTCTGGCGAGGGGAATGAGTGCAGCACATAGTTTGGGGAAGGGAGTGGTCTGAGGGTAATATACTGTAGATATTTATTATATACTGAATGGACTGATCACGCAGTTAAGTGTCCGGCCAGGGGAATCAGTGAAGCGCATGGTTTGGGGAAGGGAGTGGTCTGAGGGTAATATACTGTAGATATTTATTATATACTGAATGGACTGATCACGCAGTTAAGTGTCCGGCCAGGGGAATCAGTGAAGCGCATGGTTTGGGGAACGGAGTGGTCTGAGGGTAATATACTGTAGATATTTATTATACACTGAATGGACTGAACACGCAGTTAAGGGTCCGGCCAGGGGAATCAGTGCAGCGCATGGTTTGGGGAAGGGAGTGGTCTGAGGGGAATATACTGTAGATATTTATTATGTACTGAATGGACTGATCACACAGTTAAGTGTCTGGCGAGGGGAATCAGTGAAGCGCATGGTTTGGGGAAGGGAGTGGTCTGAGGGTAATATACTGTAGATATTTATTATATACTGAATGGACTGATCACGCAGTTAAGTGTCCGGCCAGGGGAATCAGTGCAGAGTATAGTTTGGGGAAGGGAGTGGCCTCAGGGTAATATACTGTAGATATTTATTATATACCGAATGGACTGATCACGCAGTTACGTGTCCGGCGAGAGGAATCAGTGCAGCGCATGGTTTGGGGAAGGGAGTGGTCTGAGGGTAATATACTGTAGATATTTATTATATACTGAATGGACTGATCACGCAGTTAAGTGTCCGGCCAGGGGAATCAGTGCAGCATATAGTTTGGGAAGGGAGTGGCCTCAGGGTAATATACTGTTGATATTTATTATATACTGAATGGACTGATCACGCAGTTAAGTGTCCGGCCAGGGGAATCAGTGCAGCAGATAGTTTTGGGAAGAGACTGGCCTCAGGGTAATATACTGTTGATATTTATTATATACTGAATGGACTGAACACGCAGTTAAGTGTCTGGCCAGGGGAATCAGTGAAGCGCATGGTTTGGGGAACGGAGTGGTCTGAGGGTAATATACTGTAGATATTTATTCTATATTGAATGGACTGATCACGCAGTTAAGTGTACGGCCAGGGGAATCAGTCAAGCGCATGGTTTGGGGAAGGGAGTGTTCTGAGGGTAATATACTGTAGATATTTATTATGTACTGAATGGACTGATCACACAGTTAAGTGTCTGGCGAGGGGAATCAGTGAAGCGCATGGTTTGGGGAAGGGAGTGGTCTGAGGGTAATATACTGTAGATATTTATTATATACTGAATGGACTGATCACATAGTTAAGTGTCTGGCAAGGGGAATGAGTGCAGCGCATAGTTTGGGGAAGGGAGTGGCCTCAGGGTAATATACTGTAGATATTTATTATATACTGAATGGACTGATCACGCAGTTACGTGTCCGGCGAGGGGAATCAGTGCAGCGCATGGTTTGGGGAAGGGAGTGGTCTGAGGGTAATATACTGTAGATATTTATTATATACTGAATGGAATGATCACGCAGTTAAGTGTCCGGCCAGGGGAATCAGTGCAGCATATAGTTTGGGGAAGGGAGTGGCCTCAGGGTAATATACTGTTGATATTTATTATATACTGAATGGACTGATCACGCAGTTAAGTGTCCGGCCAGGGGAATCAGTGCAGCTTATAGTTTGGGGAAGGGAGTGGCCTCAGGGTAATATACTGTTGATATTTATTATATACTGAATGGACTGAACACGCAGTTAAGTGTCCGGCGAGGGGAATGAGTGCAGCGCATAGTTTGGGGAAGGGAGTGGTCTGAGGGTAATATACTGTAGATATTTATTATATACTGAATGGACTGATCACGCAGTTAAGTGTCCGGCGAGGGGAATCAGTGAAGCGCATGGTTTGGGGAACGGAGTGGTCTGAGGGTAATATATTTTAGATATTTATTATACACTGAATGGACTGAACACGCAGTTAAGTGTCCGGCCAGGGGAATCAGTGCAGCGCATGGTTTGGGGAAGGGAGTGGTCTGAGGGGAATATACTGTAGATATTTATTATATACTGAATGGACTGATCACATAGTTAAGTGTCCGGTGAGGGGAATCAGTGCAGCGCATGGTTTGGGGAAGGGAGTGGCCTTAGGGGAATATACTGTAGATATTTATTATATACTGAATGGACTGATCACATAGTTAAGTGTCTGGCAAGGGGAATGAGTGCAGCGCATAATTTGGGGAAGGGAGTGGTCTGAGGGTAATATACTGTAGATATTTATTATATACTGAATGGACTGATCACGCAGTTAAGTGTCCGGCGAGCGGAATCAGTGAAGCGCATGGTTTGGGGAAGGGAGTGGTCTGAGGGTAATATACTGTAGATATTTATTATATACTGAATGGACTGATCACGCAGTTAAGTGTCCGGCGAGGGGAATCAGTGCAGTGCAAAGTTTGGGGAAGGGAGTGGTCTGAGGGTAATATACTGCAGATATTTATTATATACTGAATGGACTGATCACGCAGTTAAGTGTCCGGCCAGGGGAATCAGTGAAGCGCATGGTTTGGGGAACGGAGTGGTCTGAGGGTAATATACTGTAGATATTTATTGTATATTGAATGGACTGATCACGCAGTTAAGTGTACGACCAGGGGAATCAGTGAAGCGCATGGTTTGGGGAAGGGAGTGTTCTGAGGGTAATATACTGTAGATATTTATTATGTACTGAATGGACTGATCACGCAGTTAAGTGTCTGGCGAGGGGAATCAGTGAAGCGCATGGTTTGGGGAAGGGAGTGGTCTGAGGGTAATATACTGTAGATATTTATTATATACTGAATGGACTGATCACGCAGTTAAGTGTACGGCCAGGGGAATCAGTGAAGCGCATGGTTTGGGGAAGGGAGTGTTCTGAGGGTAATATACTGTAGATATTTATTATGTACTGAATGGACTGATCACCTAGTTAAGTGTTTGGCGAGGGGAATGAGTGCAGCGCATAGTTTGGGGAAGGGAGTGGCCTCAGGGTAATATACTGTAGATATTTATTATATACCGAATGGACTGATCACGCAGTTACGTGTCCGGCGAGAGGAATCAGTGCAGCGCATGGTTTGGGGAAGGGAGTGGTCTGAGGGTAATATACTGTAGATATTTATTATATACTGAATGGACTGATCACGCAGTTAAGTGTCCGGCCAGGGGAATCAGTGCAGCGTATAGTTTGGGGAAGGGAGTGGCCTCAGGGTAATATACTGTTGATATTTATTATATACTGAATGGACTGATCACGCAGTTAAGTGTCCGGCCAGGGGAATCAGTGCAGCAGATAGTTTTGGGAAGGGAGTGGCCTCAGGGTAATATACTGTTGATATTTATTATATACTGAATGGACTGAACACGCAGTTAAGTGTCCGGCGAGGGGAATGAGTGCAGCGCATAGTTTGGGGAAGGGAGTGGTCTGAGGGTAATATACTGTAGATATTTATTATATACTGAATGGACTGATCACGCAGTTAAGTGTCCGGCGAGGGGAATCAGTGAAGCGCATGGTTTGGGGAACGGAGTGGTCTGAGGGTAATATATTGTAGATATTTATTATACACTGAATGGACTGAACACGCAGTTAAGTGTCCGGCCAGGGGAATCAGTGCAGCGCATGGTTTGGGGAAGGGAGTGGTCTGAGGGGAATATACTGTAGATATTTATTATATACTGAATGGACTGATCACATAGTTAAGTGTCCGGCGAGGGGAATCAGTGCAGCGCATGGTTTGGGGAAGGGAGTGGCCTTAGGGGAATATACTGTAGATATTTATTATATACTGAATGGACTGATCACATAGTTAAGTGTCTGGCAAGGGGAATGAGTGCAGCGCATAAGTTGGGGAAGGGAGTGGTCTGAGGGTAATATACTGTAGATATTTATTATATACTGAATGGACTGATCACGCAGTTAAGTGTCCGGCGAGCGGAATCAGTGAAGCGCATGGTTTGGGGAAGGGAGTGGTCTGAGGGTAATATACTGTAGATATTTATTATATACTGAATGGACTGATCACGCAGTTAAGTGTCCGGCGAGGGGAATCAGTGCAGTGCAAAGTTTGGGGAAGGGAGTGGTCTGAGGGTAATAAACTGCAGATATTTATTATATACTGAATGGACTGATCACGCAGTTAAGTGTCCGGCCAGGGGAATCAGTGAAGCGCATGGTTTGGGGAACGGAGTGGTCTGAGGGTAATATACTGTAGATATTTATTGTATATTGAATGGACTGATCACGCAGTTAAGTGTACGGCCAGGGGAATCAGTGAAGCGCATGGTTTGGGGAAGGGAGTGTTCTGAGGGTAATATACTGTAGATATTTATTATGTACTGAATGGACTGATCACGCAGTTAAGTGTCTGGCGAGGGGAATCAGTGAAGCGCATGGTTTGGGGAAGGGAGTGGTCTGAGGGTAATATACTGTAGATATTTATTATATACTGAATGGACTGATCACATAGTTAAGTGTCTGGCAAGGGGAATGAGTGCAGCGCATAGTTTGGGGAAGGGAGTGGCCTCAGGGTAATATACTGTAGATATTTATTATATACTGAATGGACTGATCACGCAGTTACGTGTCCGGCGAGGGGAATCAGTGCAGCGCATGGTTTGGGGAAGGGAGTGGTCTGAGGGTAATATACTGTAGATATTTATTATATACTGAATGGAATGATCACGCAGTTAAGTGTCCGGCCAGGGGAATCAGTGCAGCATATAGTTTGGGGAAGGGAGTGGCCTCAGGGTAATATACTGTTGATATTTATTATATACTGAATGGACTGATCACGCAGTTAAGTGTCCGGCCAGGGGAATCAGTGCAGCTTATAGTTTGGGGAAGGGAGTGGCCTCAGGGTAATATACTGTTGATATTTATTATATACTGAATGGACTGAACACGCAGTTAAGTGTCCGGCGAGGGGAATGAGTGCAGCGCATAGTTTGGGGAAGGGAGTGGTCTGAGGGTAATATACTGTAGATATTTATTATATACTGAATGGACTGATCACGCAGTTAAGTGTCCGGCGAGGGGAATCAGTGAAGCGCATGGTTTGGGGAACGGAGTGGTCTGAGGGTAATATATTGTAGATATTTATTATACAGTGAATGGACTGAACACGCAGTTAAGTGTCCGGCCAGGGGAATCAGTGCAGCGCATGGTTTGGGGAAGGGAGTGGTCTGAGGGGAATATACTGTAGATATTTATTATATACTGAATGGACTGATCACATAGTTAAGTGTCCGGCGAGGGGAATCAGTGCAGCGCATGGTTTGGGGAAGGGAGTGGCCTTAGGGGAATATACTGTAGATATTTATTATATACTGAATGGACTGATCACATAGTTAAGTGTCTGGCAAGGGGAATGAGTGCAGCGCATAATTTGGGGAAGGGAGTGGTCTGAGGGTAATATACTGTAGATATTTATTATATACTGAATGGACTGATCACGCAGTTAAGTGTCCGGCGAGCGGAATCAGTGAAGCGCATGGTTTGGGGAAGGGAGTGGTCTGAGGGTAATATACTGTAGATATTTATTATATACTGAATGGACTGATCACGCAGTTAAGTGTCCGGCGAGGGGAATCAGTGCAGTGCAAAGTTTGGGGAAGGGAGTGGTCTGAGGGTAATATACTGCAGATATTTATTATATACTGAATGGACTGATCACGCAGTTAAGTGTCCGGCCAGGGGAATCAGTGAAGCGCATGGTTTGGGGAACGGAGTGGTCTGAGGGTAATATACTGTAGATATTTATTGTATATTGAATGGACTGATCACGCAGTTAAGTGTACGGCCAGGGGAATCAGTGAAGCGCATGGTTTGGGGAAGGGAGTGTTCTGAGGGTAATATACTGTAGATATTTATTATGTACTGAATGGACTGATCACGCAGTTAAGTGTCTGGCGAGGGGAATCAGTGAAGCGCATGGTTTGGGGAAGGGAGTGGTCTGAGGGTAATATACTGTAGATATTTATTATATACTGAATGGACTGATCACGCAGTTAAGTGTACGGCCAGGGGAATCAGTGAAGCGCATGGTTTGGGGAAGGGAGTGTTCTGAGGGTAATATACTGTAGATATTTATTATGTACTGAATGGACTGATCACCTAGTTAAGTGTTTGGCGAGGGGAATGAGTGCAGCGCATAGTTTGGGGAAGGGAGTGGCCTCAGGGTAATATACTGTAGATATTTATTATATACCGAATGGACTGATCACGCAGTTACGTGTCCGGCGAGAGGAATCAGTGCAGCGCATGGTTTGGGGAAGGGAGTGGTCTGAGGGTAATATACTGTAGATATTTATTATATACTGAATTGACTGATCACGCAGTTAAGTGTCCGGCCAGGGGAATCAGTGCAGCGTATAGTTTGGGGAAGGGAGTGGCCTCAGGGTAATATACTGTTGATATTTATTATATACTGAATGGACTGATCACGCAGTTAAGTGTCCGGCCAGGGGAATCAGTGCAGCAGATAGTTTTGGGAAGGGAGTGGCCTCAGGGTAATATACTGTTGATATTTATTATATACTGAATGGACTGAACACGCAGTTAAGTGTCCGGCGAGGGGAATGAGTGCAGCGCATAGTTTGGGGAAGGGAGTGGTCTGAGGGTAATATACTGTAGATATTTATTATATACTGAATGGACTGATCACGCAGTTACGTGTCCGGCGAGGGGAATCAGTGAAGCGCATGGTTTGGGGAAGGGAGTGGTCTGAGGGTAATATTCTGTAGATATTTATTATATACTGAATGGACTGATCACGCAGTTAAGTGTCAGGCCAGGGGAATCAGTGCAGCACATGGTTTGGTGAACGGAGTGGTCTGAGGGTAATATACTGTAGATATTTATTATATACTGAATGGACTGATCACGCAGTTAAGTGTCCGGCGAGGGGAATCAGTGCAGCGCATGGTTTGGGGAAGGGAGTGGTCTGAGGGTAATATACTGTAGATATTTATTATATACTGAATGGACTGATCACGCAGTTAAGTGTCCGGCCAGGGGAATCAGTCCAGCGCATAGTTTGGGGAAGGGAGTGGCCTCAGGGTAATATACTGTAGATATTTATCATATACTGAATGGACAGATCACGCAGTTAAGTGTCCGACAAGAGGAATCAGTGCAGCGCATGGTTTGGGGAAGGGAGTGGTCTGAGGGTAATATACTGTAGATATTTATTATATACTGAATGGACTGAACACGCAGTTAAGTGTCCGGCCAGGGGAATCAGTGCAGCGCATGGTTTGGGGAAGGGAGTTGTCTGAGGGGAATATACTGTAGATATTTATTATATACTGAATGGACTGATCACATAGTGAAGTGTCTGGCGAGGGGAATGAGTGCAGCACATAGTTTGGGGAAGGGAGTGGTCTGAGGGTAATATACTGTAGATATTTATTATATACTGAATGGACTGATCACGCAGTTAAGTGTCCGGCCAGGCGAATCAGTGAAGCGCATGGTTTGGGGAAGGGAGTGGTCTGAGGGTAATATACTGTAGATATTTATTATATACTGAATGGACTGATCACATAGTTAAGTGTCTGGCGAGGGGAATGAGTGCAGCGCATAGTTTGGGGAAGGGAGTGGTCTGAGGGTAATATACTGTAGATATTTATTATATACTGAATGGACTGATCACGCAGTTAAGTGTCCGGCGAGGGGAATCAGTGAAGCGCATGGTTTGGGGAAGGGAGTGGTCTGAGGGTAATATACTGTAGATATTTATTATATACTGAATGGACTGATCACGCAGTTAAGTGTCCGGCCAGGGGAATCAGTGAAGCGCATGGTTTGGGGAAGGGAGTGGTACGAGGGTAATATACTGTAGATATTTATTATATATTGAATGGACTGATCACGCAGTTAAGTGTCCGGCCAGGGAAATCCGTGCAGCGCATGGTTTGGGGAAGGGAGTGGTGGGAAGGTAATATACTGTAGATATTTATTATATACTGAATGGACTCATCACGCAGTTAAGTGTCCGGCGAGGGGAATCAGTGAAGCGCATGGTTTGGGGAAGGGAGTGGCCTCAGGGTAATATACTGTAGATATTTATTATATATTGAATGGACTGATCACGCAGTTAAGTGTACGGCCAGGGGAATCAGTGAAGTGCATGGTTTGGGGAAGGGAGTGTTCTGAGGGTAATATACTGTAGATATTTATTATGTACTGAATGGACTGATCACGCAGTTAAGTGTCTGGCGAGGGGAATCAGTGAAGCGCATGGTTTGGGGAAGGGAGTGGTCTGATGGTAATATACTGTAGATATTTATTATATACTGAATGGACTGATCACGCAGTTAAGTGTCCGGCGAGGGGAATCAGTGAAGCGCATGGTTTGGGGAAGGGGGTGGCCTCAGGGTAATATAATGCAGATATTTATTATATACTGAATGGACTGATCACCTAGTTAAGTGTCTGGCGAGTGGAATGAGTGCAGCGCATAGTTTGGGGAAGGGAGTGGCCTCAGGGTAATATACTGTAGATATTTATTATATACTGAATGGACTGATCACGCAGTTACGTGTCCGGCGAGGGGAATCAGTGCAGCGCATGGTTTGGGGAAGGGAGTGGTCTGAGGGTAATATACTGTAGATATTTATTATATACTGAATGGACTGATCACGCAGTTAAGTGTCCGGCCAGGGGAATCAGTGCAGAGTATAGTTTGGGGAAGGGAGTGGCCTCAGGGTAATATACTGTTGATATTTATTATATACTGAATGGACTGATCACGCAGTTAAGTGTCCGGCCAGGGGAATCAGTGCAGCGCATGGTTTGGGGAAGGGAGTTGTCTGAGGGGAATATACTGTAGATATTTATTATATACTTAATGGACTGATCACATAGTGAAGTGTCTGGCGAGGGGAATGAGTGCAGCACATAGTTTGGGGAAGGGAGTGGTCTGAGGGTAATATACTGTAGATATTTATTATATACTGAATGGACTGATCACGCAGTTAAGTGTCCGGCCAGGGGAATCAGTGAAGCGCATGGTTTGGGGAAGGGAGTGGTCTGAGGGTAATATACTGTAGATATTTATTATATACTGAATGGACTGATCACGCAGTTAAGTGTCCGGCCAGGGGAATCAGTGAAGCGCATGGTTTGGGGAACGGAGTGGTCTGAGGGTAATATACTGTAGATATTTATTATACACTGAATGGACTGAACACGCAGTTAAGGGTCCGGCCAGGGGAATCAGTGCAGCGCATGGTTTGGGGAAGGGAGTGGTCTGAGGGGAATATACTGTAGATATTTATTATATACTGAATGGACTGATCACATAGTTAAGTGTCTGGCAAGGGGAATGAGTGCAGCGCATAGTTTGGGGAAGGGAGTGGTCTGAGGGTAATATACTGTAGATATTTATTATATACTGAATGGACTGATCACGCAGTTAAGTGTCCGGCGAGGGGAATCAGTGAAGCGCATGGTTTGGGGAAGGGAGTGGTCTGAGGGTAATATACTGTAGATATTTATTATATACTGAATGGACTGATCACGCAGTTAAGTGTCCGGCCAGGGGAATCAGTGAAGCGCATGGTTTGGGGAAGGGAGTGGTACGAGGGTAATATACTGTAGATATTTATTATATATTGAATGGACTGATCACACAGTTAAGTGTCCGGCCAGGGAAATCCGTGCAGCGCATGGTTTGGGGAAGGGAGTGGTGTGAAGGTAATATACTGTAGATATTTATTATATACTGAATGGACTCATCACGCAGTTAAGTGTCCGGCGATGGGAATCAGTGAAGCGCATGGTTTGGGGAAGGGAGTGGCCTCAGGCTAATATTCTGTAGATATTTATTATATATTGAATCGACTGATCACGCAGTTAAGTGTACGGCCAGGGGAATCAGTGAAGTGCATGGTTTGGGGAAGGGAGTGTTCTGAGGGTAATATACTGTAGATATTTATTATGTACTGAATGGACTGATCACGCAGTTAAGTGTCTGGCGAGGGGAATCACTGAAGTGCATGGTTTGGGGAAGGGAGTGGTCTGATGGTAATATACTGTAGATATTTATTATATACTGAATGGACTGATCACGCAGTTAAGTGTCCGGCGAGGGGAATCAGTGAAGCGCATGGTTTGGGGAAGGGGGTGGCCTCAGGGTAATATAATGCAGATATTTATTATATACTGAATGGACTGATCACCTAGTTAAGTGTCTGGCGAGGGGAATGAGTGCAGCGCATAGTTTGGGGAAGGGAGTGGCCTCAGGGTAATATACTGTAGATATTTATTATATACTGAATGGACTGATCACGCAGTTACGTGTCCGGCGAGGGGAATCAGTGCAGCGCATGGTTTGGGGAAGGGAGTGGTCTGAGGGTAATATACTGTAGATATTTATTATATACTGAATGGACTGATCACGCAGTTAAGTGTCCGGCCAGGGGAATCAGTGCAGAGTATAGTTTGGGGAAGGGAGTGGCCTCAGGGTAATATACTGTTGATATTTATTATATACTGAATGGACTGATCACGCAGTTAAGTGTCCGGCCAGGGGAATCAGTGCAGCGGATAGTTTGGGGAAGGGAGTGGCCTCAGTGTAATATACTGTTGATATTTATTATATACTGAATGGACTGAACACGCAGTTAAGTGTCCGGCGAGGGGAATGAGTGCAGGCATTGTTTGGGGAAGGGAGTGGTCTGAGGGTAATATACTGTAGATATTTATTATATACTGAATGGACTGATCACGCAGTTAAGTGTACGGCCAGGGGAATCAGTGAAGCGCATGGTTTGGGGAACGGAGTGGTCTGAGGGTAATATACTGTAGATATTTATTATATATTGAATGGACTGATCACGCAGTTAAGTGTACGGCCAGGGGAATCAGTGAAGCGCATGGTTTGGGGAAGGGAGTGTTCTGAGGGTAATATACTGTAGATATTTATTATGTACTGAATGGACTGATCACGCAGTTAAGTGTCTGGCGAGGGGAATAAGCGAAGCGCATTGTTTGGGGAAGGGAGTGGTCTGAGGGTAATATACTGTAGATATTTATTATATACTGAATGGACTGATCATGCAGTTAAGTGTCCGGCCAGGGGAATCAGTGCAGCGTATAGTTTGGGGAAGGGAGTGGCCTCAGGGTAATATACTGTTGATATTTATTATATACTGAATGGACTGATCACGCAGTTAAGTGTCCGGCCAGGGGAATCAGTGCAGCGGATAGTTTGGGGAAGGGAGTGGCCTCAGGGTAATATACTGTTGATATTTATTATATACTGAATGGACTGAACACGCAGTTAAGTGTCCGGCGAGGGGAATGAGTGCAGCGCATAGTTTGGGGAAGGGAGTGGTCTGAGGGTAATATACTGTAGATATTTATTATATACTGAATGGACTGATCACGCAGTTAAGTGTCCGGCCAGGGGAATCAGTGAAGCGCATGGTTTGGGGAACGGAGTGGTCTGAGGATAATATATTGTAGATATTTATTATACACTGAATGGACTGAACACGCAGTTAAGTGTCCGGCCAGGGGAATCAGTGCAGCGCATGGTTTGGGGAACGGAGTGGTCTGAGGGTAATATACTGTAGATATTTATTATATACTGAATGGACTGATCACGCAGTTACGTGTCCGGCGAGGGGAATCAGTGCAGCGCATGGTTTGGGGAAGGGAGTGGTCTGAGGGTAATATACTGTAGATATTTATTATATACTGAATGGAATGATCACGCAGTTAAGTGTCCGGCCAGGGGAATCAGTGCAGCATATAGTTTGGGGAAGGGAGTGGCCTCAGGGTAATATACTGTTGATATTTATTATATACTGAATGGACTGATCACGCAGTTAAGTGTCCGGCCAGGGGAATCAGTGCAGCTTATAGTTTGGGGAAGGGAGTGGCCTCAGGGTAATATACTGTTGATATTTATTATATACTGAATGGACTGAACACGCAGTTAAGTGTCTGGCGAGGGGAATGAGTGCAGCGCATAGTTTGGGGAAGGGAGTGGCCTCAGGGTAATATACTGTAGATATTTATTATATACTGAATGGACTGATCACGCAGTTACGTGTCCGGCGAGAGGAATCAGTGCAGCGCATGGTTTGGGGAAGGGAGTGGTCTGAGGGTAATATACTGTAGATATTTATTATATACTGAATGGACTGATCATGCAGTTAAGTGTCCGGCCAGGGGAATCAGTGCAGCGTATAGTTTGGGGAAGGGAGTGGCCTCAGGGTAATATACTGTTGATATTTATTATATACTGAATGGACTGATCACGCAGTTAAGTGTCCGGCCAGGGGAATCAGTGCAGCGGATAGTTTGGGGAAGGGAGTGGCCTCAGGGTAATATACTGTTGATATTTATTATATACTGAATGGACTGAACACGCAGTTAAGTGTCCGGCGAGGGGAATGAGTGCAGCGCATAGTTTGGGGAAGGGAGTGGTCTGAGGGTAATATACTGTAGATATTTATTATATACTGAATGGACTGATCACGCAGTTAAGTGTCCGGCCAGGGGAATCAGTGAAGCGCATGGTTTGGGGAACGGAGTGGTCTGAGGGTAATATATTGTAGATATTTATTATACACTGAATGGACTGAACACGCAGTTAAGTGTCCGGCCAGGGGAATCAGTGCAGCGCATGGTTTGGGGAACGGAGTGGTCTGAGGGTAATATACTGTAGATATTTATTATATACTGAATGGACTGATCACGCAGTTACGTGTCCGGCGAGGGGAATCAGTGCAGCGCATGGTTTGGGGAAGGGAGTGGTCTGAGGGTAATATACTGTAGATATTTATTATATACTGAATGGAATGATCACGCAGTTAAGTGTCCGGCCAGGGGAATCAGTGCAGCATATAGTTTGGGGAAGGGAGTGGCCTCAGGGTAATATACTGTTGATATTTATTATATACTGAATGGACTGATCACGCAGTTAAGTGTCCGGCCAGGGGAATCAGTGCAGCTTATAGTTTGGGGAAGGGAGTGGCCTCAGGGTAATATACTGTTGATATTTATTATATACTGAATGGACTGAACACGCAGTTAAGTGTCCGGCGAGGGGAATGAGTGCAGCGCATAGTTTGGGGAAGGGAGTGGTCTGAGGGTAATATACTGTAGATATTTATTATATACTGAATGGACTGATCACGCAGTTAAGTGTCCGGCCAGGGGAATCAGTGAAGCGCATGGTTTGGGGAACGGAGTGGTCTGAGGGGAATATACTGTAGATATTTATTATATACTGAATGGACTGATCACATAGTTAAGTGTCTGGCAAGGGGAATGAGTGCAGCGCATAATTTGGGGAAAGGAGTGGTCTGAGGGTAATATACTGTAGATATTTATTATATACTGAATGGACTGATCACATAGTTAAGTGTCCGGTGAGGGGAATCAGTGCAGCGCATGGTTTGGGGAAGGGAGTGGTCTTAGGGGAATATACTGTAGATATTTATTATATACTGAATGGACTGATCACATAGTTAAGTGTCTGGCAAGGGGAATGAGTGCAGCGCATAATTTGGGGAAAGGAGTGGTCTGAGGGTAATATACTGTAGATATTTATTATATACTGAATGGACTGATCACGCAGTTAAGTGTCCGGCGATCGGAATCAGTGAAGCGCATGGTTTGGGGAAGGGAGTTGTCTGAGGGTAATATACTGTAGATATTTATTATATACTGAATGGACTGATCACGCAGTTAAGTGTCCGGCGAGGGGAATCAGTGCAGTGCAAAGTTTGGGGAAGGGTGTGGTCTGAGGGTAATATACTGCAGATATTTATTATATACTGAATGGACTGATCACGCAGTTAAGTGTCCGGCCAGGGGAATCAGTGAAGCGCATGGTTTGGGGAACGGAGTGGTCTGAGGGTAATATACTGTAGATATTTATTATATATTGAATGGAATGATCACGCAGTTAAGTGTACGGCCAGGGGAATCAGTGAAGCGCATGGTTTGGGGAAGGGAGTGTTCTGAGGGTAACATACTGTAGATATTTATTATGTACTGAATGGACTGATCACGCAGTTAAGTGTCTGGCGAGGGGAATCAGTGAAGCGCATGGTTTGGGGAAGGGAGTGGTCTGAGGGTAATATACTGTAGATATTTATTATATACTGAATGGACTGATCACGCAGTTAAGTGTCCGGCGAGGGGAATCAGTGAAGCGCATGGTTTGGGGAAGGGGGTGGCCTCAGGGTAATATAATGCAGATATTTATTATATACTGAATGGACTGATCACCTAGTTAAGTGTTTGGCGAGGGGAATGAGTGCAGCGCATAGTTTGGGGAAGGGAGTGGCCTCAGGGTAATATACTGTAGATATTTATTATATACCGAATGGACTGATCACGCAGTTACGTGTCCGGCGAGAGGAATCAGTGCAGCGCATGGTTTGGGGAAGGGAGTGGTCTGAGGGTAATATACTGTAGATATTTATTATATACTGAATGGACTGATCACGCAGTTAAGTGTCCGGCCAGGGGAATCAGTGCAGCGTATAGTTTGGGGAAGGGAGTGGCCTCAGGGTAATATACTGTTGATATTTATTATATACTGAATGGACTGATCACGCAGTTAAGTGTCCGGCCAGGGGAATCAGTGCAGCAGATAGTTTGGGGAAGGGAGTGGCCTCAGGGTAATATACTGGTGATATTTATTATATACTGAATGGATTGAACACGCAGTTAAGTGTCCGGCGAGGGGAATGAGTGCAGCGCATAGTTTGGGGAAGGGAGTGGTCTGAGGGTAATATACTGTAGATATTTATTATATACTGAATGGACTGATCACGCAGTTACGTGTCCGGTGAGGGGAATCAGTGCAGCGCATGGTTTGGGGAAGGGAGTGGTCTGAGGGTAATATACTGTAGATATTTATTATATACTGAATGTAATGATCACGCAGTTAAGTGTCCGGCCAGGGGAATCAGTGCAGCATATAGTTTGGGGAAGGGAGTGGCCTCAGGGTAATATACTGTTGATATTTATTATATACTGAATGGACTGATCACGCAGTTAAGTGTCCGGCCAGGGGAATCAGTGCAGCTTATAGTTTGGGGAAGGGAGTGGCCTCAGGGTAATAAACTGTTGATATTTATTATATACTGAATGGACTGAACACGCAGTTAAGGGTCCGGCGAGGGGAATGAGTGCAGCGCATAGTTTGGGGAAGGGAGTGGTCTGAGGGTAATATACTGTAGATATTTATTATATACTGAATGGACTGATCACGCAGTTAAGTGTCCGGCCAGGGGAATCAGTGAAGCGCATGGTTTGGGGAACGGAGTGGTCTGAGGGTAATATATTGTAGATATTTATTATACACTGAATGGACTGAACACGCAGTTAAGTGTCCGGCCAGGGGAATCAGTGCAGCGCATGGTTTGGGGAAGGGAGTGGTCTGAGGGGAATATACTGTAGATATTTATTATATACTGAATGGACTGATCACATAGTTAAGTGTCCGGCGAAGGGAATCAGTGCAGCGCATGGTTTGGGGAAGGGAGTGGTCTTAGGGGAATATACTGTTGATATTTATTATATACTGAATGGACTGAACACGCAGTTAAGTGTCCGGCGAGGGGAATGAGTGCAGCGCATAGTTTGGGGAAGGGAGTGGTCTGAGGGTAATATACTGTAGATATTTATTATATACTGAATACTGATCACGCAGTTAAGTGTCCGGCGAGCGGAATCAGTGAAGCGCATGGTTTGGGGAAGGGAGTGGTCTGAGGGTAATATACTGTAGATATTTATTATATACTGAATGGACTGATCACGCAGTTAAGTGTCCGGCGAGGGGAATCAGTGCAGTGCAAAGTTTGGGGAAGGGAGTGGTCTGAGGGTAATATACTGCAGATATTTATTATATACTGAATGGACTGATCACGCAGTAAAGTGTCCGGCCAGGGGAATCAGTGAAGCGCATGGTTTGGGGAACGGAGTGGTCTGAGGGTAATATACTGTAGATATTTATTATATATTGAATGGACTGATCACGCAGTTAAGTGTACGGCCAGGGGAATCAGTGAAGCGCATGGTTTGGGTAAGGGAGTGTTCTGAGGGTAATATACTGTAGATATTTATTATGTACTGAATGGACTGATCACGCAGTTAAGTGTCTGGCGAGGGGAATCAGTGAAGCGCATGGTTTGGGGAAGGGAGTGGTCTGAGGGTAATATACTGTAGATTATATACTGAATGGACTGATCACGTAGTTAAGTGTCCGGCGAGGGGAATCAGTGAAGCGCATGGTTTGGGGAAGGGGGTGGCCTCAGGGTAATATAATGCAGATATTTATTATATACTGAATGGACTGATCACCTAGTTAAGTGTTTGGCGAGGGGAATGAGTGCAGCGCATAGTTTGGGGAAGGGAGTGGCCTCAGGGTAATATACTGTAGATATTTATTATATACCGAATGGACTGATCACGCAGTTACGTGTCCGGCGAGAGGAATCAGTGCAGCGCATGGTTTTGGGAAGGGAGTGGTCTGAGGGTAATATACTGTAGATATTTATTATATACTGAATGGACTGATCACGCAGTTAAGTGTCCGGCCAGGGGAATCAGTGCAGCGTATAGTTTGGGGAAGGGAGTGGCCTCAGGGTAATATACTGTTGATATTTATTATATACTGAATGGACTGATCACGCAGTTAAGTGTCCGGCCAGGGGAATCAGTGCAGCAGATAGTTTGGGGAAGGGAGTGGCCTCAGGGTAATATACTGTTGATATTTATTATATACTGAATGGACTGAACACGCAGTTAAGTGTCCGGCGAGGGGAATGAGTGCAGCGCATAGTTTGGGGAAGGGAGTGGTCTGAGGGGAATATACTGTAGATATTTATTATATACTGAATGGACTGATCACATAGTTAAGTGTCTGGCAAGGGGAATGAGTGCAGCGCATAGTTTGGGGAAGGGAGTGGCCTCAGGGTAATATACTGTAGATATTTATTATATACTGAATGGACTGATCACGCAGTTACGTGTCCGGCGAGGGGAATCAGTGCAGCGCATGGTTTGGGGAAGGGAGTGGTCTGAGGGTAATATACTGTAGATTTTTATTATATACTGAATGGACTGATCACGCAGTTAAGTGTCCGGCCAGGGGAATCAGTGCAGCATATAGTTTGGGGAAGGGAGTGGCCTCAGGGTAATATACTGTTGATATTTATTATATACTGAATGGACTGATCACGCAGTTAAGTGTCCGGCCAGGGGAATCAGTGCAGCTTATAGTTTGGGGAAGGGAGTGGCCTCAGGGTAATATACTGTTGATATTTATTATATACTGAATGGACTGAACACGCAGTTAAGTGTCCGGCGAGGTGAATGAGTGCAGCGCATAGTTTGGGGAAGGGAGTGGTCTGAGGGTAATATACTGTAGATATTTATTATATACTGAATGGACTGATCACGCAGTTAAGTGTCCGGCCAGGGGAATCAGTGAAGCGCATGGTTTGGGGAACGGAGTGGTCTGAGGGTAATATATTGTAGATATTTATTATACACTGAATGGACTGAACACGCAGTTAAGTGTCCGGCCAGGGGAATCAGTGCAGCGCATAGTTTGGGGAAGGGAGTGGTCTGAGGGTAATATACTGTAGATATTTATTATATACTGAATGTACTGATCACATAGTTAAGTGTCTGGCCAGGGGAATCAGTGCAGCGCATGGTTTGGGGAAGGGAGTGGTCTGAGGGTAATATACTGTAGATATTTATTATATACTGAATGGACTGATCACATAGTTAAGTGTCCGGCGAGGGGAATCAGTGCAGCGCATGGTTTGGGGAAGGGAGTGGTCTTAGGGGAATATACTGTAGATATTTATTATATACTGAATGGACTGATCACATAGTTAAGTGTCTGGCAAGGGGAATGAGTGCAGCGCATAATTTGGGGAAGGGAGTGGTCTGAGGGTAATATACTGTAGATATTTATTATATACTGAATGGACTGATCACGCAGTTAAGTGTCCGGCGAGCGGAATCAGTGAAGCACATGGTTTGGGTAAGGGAGTGGTCTGAGGGTAATATACTGTAGATATTTATTATATACTGAATGGACTGATCACGCAGTTAAGTGTCCGGCGAGGGGAATCAGTGCAGTGCAAAGTTTGGGGAAGGGAGTGGTCTGAGGGTAATATACTGCAGATATTTATTATATACTGAATGGACTGATCACGCAGTTAAGTGTCGACGAGGGGAATCAGTGCAGCGCATGGTTTGTGGAAGGGAGTGGTCTGAGGGTAATATTCTGTAGATATTTATTATATACTGAGTGGACTGAACACGCAGTTAAGTGTCCGGCGAGGGGAATCAGTGCAGTGCAAAGTTTGGGGAAGGGAGTGGTCTGAGGGTAATATAATGTAGATATTTATTATATACTGAATGGACTGATCACGCAGTTAAGTGTCGACGAAGGGAATCAGTGCAGCGCATGGTTTGTGGAAGGGAGTGGTCTGAGGGTAATATTCTGTTGATATTTATTATATACTGAATGGACTGATCACGCAGTTAAGTGTCCGGCCAGGGGAATCAGTGCAGCTTATAGTTTGGGGAAGGGAGTGGCCTCAGGGTAATATACTGTTGATATTTATTATATACTGAATGGACTGAACACGCAGTTAAGTGTCCGGCGAGGGGAATGAGTGCAGCGCATAGTTTGGGGAAGGGAGTGGTCTGAGGGTAATATACTGTAGATATTTATTATATACTGAATGGACTGATCACGCAGTTAAGTGTCTGGCCAGGGGAATCAGTGAAGCGCATGGTTTGGGGAACGGAGTGGTCTGAGGGTAATATATTGTAGATATTTATTATACACTGAATGGACTGAACACGCAGTTAAGTGTCCGGCCAGGGGAATCAGTGCAGCGCATGGTTTGGGGAAGGGAGTGGTCTGAGGGGAATATACTGTAGATATTTATTATATACTGAATGGACTGATCACATAGTTAAGTGTCCGGCGAGGGGAATCAGTGCAGCGCATGGTTTGGGGAAGGGAGTGGTCTTAGGGGAATATACTGTAGATATTTATTATATACTGAATGGACTGATCACATAGTTAAGTGTCTGGCAAGGGGAATGAGTGCAGCGCATAATTTGGGGAAGGGAGTGGTCTGAGGGTAATATACTGTAGATATTTATTATATACTGAATGGACTGATCACGCAGTTAAGTGTCCGGCGAGCGGAATCAGTGAAGCGCATGGTTTGGGGAAGGGAGTGGTCTGAGGGTAATATACTGTAGATATTTATTATATACTGAATGGACTGATCACGCAGTTAAGTGTCCGGCGAGGGGAATCAGTGCAGTGCAAAGTTTGGGGAAGGGAGTGGTCTGAGGGTAATATACTGCAGATATTTATTATATACTGAATGGACTGATCACGCAGTTAAGTGTCGACGAGGGGAATCAGTGCAGCGCATGGTTTGTGGAAGGGAGTGGTCTGAGGGTAATATTCTGTAGATATTTATTATATACTGAGTGGACTGAACACGCAGTTAAGTGTCCGGCGAGGGGAATCAGTGCAGTGCAAAGTTTGGGGAAGGGAGTGGTCTGAGGGTAATATAATGTAGATATTTATTATATACTGAATGGACTAATCACGCAGTTAAGTGTCGACGAAGGGAATCAGTGCAGCGCATGGTTTGTGGAAGGGAGTGGTCTGAGGGTAATATTCTGTAGATATTTATTATAGACTGAATGGACTGATCACGCAGTTGAGTGTCCGACGAGAGGAATTAGTGCAGCGCATGGTTTGGGGAAGGGAGTGGTCTGAGGGTGATATTCTGTAGATATGTATTATATACTGAGTGGACTGAACACACAGTTAAGTGTCCGGCGAGGGGAATCAGTGCAGCGCATGGTTTGGTGAAGGGAGTGGTTTGAGGGTAATATACAGTAGACATTAATTATATACTGAGTGGACTGAACACGCAGTTAAGCGTCCGGCGAGGGGAATCAGTGCAGCGCAAAGTTTGGGGAAGGGAGTGGTCTGAGGGTAATATACTGTAGATATTTATTATATACTGAATGGACAGATAACGCAGTTAAGTGTCCGGCGAGGGGAATCAGTGCAGCGCAAAGTTTGGGGAAGGGAGTGGTCTGAGGGTAATATACTGTAGATATTTATTATATAGTGAATGGACTGATCACGCAGTTAAGTGTCCGGCGAGGGGAATCAGTGCAGCGCAAAGTTTGGGGAAGGGAGTGGTCTGAGGGTAATATACTGTAGATATTTATTATATACTGAATGGACTGATCACGCCCGGCGAGGGGAATCAGTGCAGCACAAAGTTTGGCGAAGGGAGTGGTCTGAGGGTAATATACTGTAGATATTTATTATATACTGAGTGGACTGAACACGCAGTTAAGTGTCCGGCGAGGGAAATCAGTGCAGCGCATAGTTTGGGGAAGGGTGTGGTCTGAGGGTAATATACTGTAGATATTTATTATATACTGAGTGGACTGATCACGCAGTTAAGTGTCCGGCGAGGGGAATCAGTGCAGCGCAAAGTTTGGGGAAGGGAGTGGTCTGAGGGTAATATACTGTAGATATTTATTATATACTGAATGGACTGATCACGCAGTTAAGTGTCCGGCGAGGGGAATCAGTGCAGTGCAAAGTTTGGGGAAGGGAGTGGTCTGAGGGTAATATACTGCAGATATTTATTATATACTGAATGGACTGATCACGCAGTTAAGTGTCGACGAGGGGAATCAGTGCAGCGCATGGTTTGTGGAAGGGAGTGGTCTGAGGGTAATATTCTGTAGATATTTATTATATACTGAGTGGACTGAACACGCAGTTAAGTGTCCGGCGAGGGGAATCAGTGCAGCGCATGGTTTGGGGAAGGGAGTGGTCTGAGGGTGATATTCTGTAGATATGTATTATATACTGAGTGGACTGAACACACAGTTAAGTGTCCGGCGAGGGGAATCAGTGCAGAGCATGGTTTGGTGAAGGGAGTGGTTTGAGGGTAATATACAGTAGATATTTATTATATACTGAGTGGACTGAACACGCAGTTAAGTGTCCGGCGAGGGGAATCAGTGCAGCGCAAAGTTTGGGGAAGGGAGTGGTCTGAGGGTAATATACTGTAGATATTTATTATATACTGAATGGACTGATCATGCAGTTAAGTGTCCGACGAGGGGAATCAGTGCAGCGCAAAGTTTGGGGAAGGGAGTGGTCTGAGGGTAATATACTGTAGATATTTATTATATAGTGAATGGACTGATCATGCAGTTAAGTGTCCGGCGAGGGGAATCAGTGCAGCGCAAAGTTTGGGGAAGGGAGTGGTCTGAGGGTAATATACTGTAGATATTTATTATATACTGAATGGACTGATCACGCAGTTAAGTGTCCGGCGAGGGGAATCAGTGCAGCGCAAAGTTTGGCGAAGGGAGTGGTCTGAGGGTAATATACTGTAGATATTTATTATATACTGAGTGGACTGAACACGCAGTTAAGTGTCCGGCGAGGGGAATCAGTGCAGCGCATAGTTTGGGGAAGGGAGTGGTCTGAGGGTAATATACTGTAGATATTTATTATATACTGAGTGGACTGATCACGCAGTTAAGTGTCCGGCGAGGGGAATCAGTGCAGCGCAAAGTTTGGGGAAGGGAGTGGTCTGAGGGTAATATACTGTCGATATTTATTATATACTGAATGGACTGATCACGCAATTAAGTGTCCAGCGAGGGGAATCAGTGCAGCGCATGGTTTGGGGAAGGGAGTGGTCTGAGGGTAATATACTGTAGATATTTATTATATACTGAATGGACTTATCACGCAGTTAAGTGTCGATGAGGGGAATCAGTGCAGCGCATGGTTTGGGGAAGGGAGTGGTCTGAGGGTAATATACTGTAGATATTTATTATACACTGAGTGGACTGAACACGCAGTTAAGTGTCCGGCGAGGGGAATCAGTGAAGCGCATGGTTTGGGGAAGGGAGTGGTCTGAGGGTAATATAATGTAGATATTTATTATATACTGAATGGACTGATCACGCAGTTAAGTGGCGACGAGGGGAATCAGTGCAGCGCATGGTTTGGGGAAGGGAGTGGTCTGAGGGTAATATACTGTAGATATTTATTATACACTGAGTGGACTGAACACGCAGTTAAGTGTCCGGCGAGGGGAATCAGTGCAGTGCAAAGTTTGGGGAAGGGAGTGGTCTGAGGGTAATATAATGTAGATATTTATTATATACTGAATGGACTGATCACGCAGTTAAGTGTCGACGAGGGGAATCAGTGCAGCACATGGTTTGTGGAAGGGAGTGGTCTGAGGGTAATATTCTGCAGATATTTATTATATACTGAGTGGACTGAACACGCAGTTAAGTGTCCGGCGAGGGGAATCAGTGCAGTGCAAAGTTTGGGGAAGGGAGTGGTCTGAGGGTAATATAATGTAGAAATGTATTATATACTGAATGAACAGATCACGCAGTTAAGTGTCCGGCCAGGGGAATCAGTGCAGCGCATGGTTTGGGGAAGGGAGTGGTCTGAGGGTAATATACTGTAGATATTTATTACATACTGAATGGGCTTATCACGCAGTTAAGTGTCCGACGAGAGGAATCAGTGCAGCGCATGGTTTGGGGAAGGGAGTGGTCTGAGGGTAATATTCTGTAGATATTTATTATATACTGAGTGGACTGAACACGCAGTTAAGTGTCCGGCGAGGGGAATCAGTGCAGCGCATGGTTTGGTGAAGGGAGTGGTCTGAGGGTAATATACTGTAGATATTTATTATATACTGAGTGGACTGAACACGCAGTTAAGTGTCTGGTGGGGGGAATCAGTGCAGCGCAAAGTTTGGGGAAGGGAGTGGTCTGAGGGTAATATACTGTAGATATTTATTATATACTGAATGGACTTATCAGGCAGTTAAGTGTCTGACGAGGGGAATCAGTGAAGCGCATGGTTTGGGGAAGGGAGTGGTCTGAGGGTAATATACTGTAGATATTTATTATATACTGAATGGACTTATCACGCAGTTAAGTGTCCAGAGAGGGGAATCAGTGAAGCGCATGGTTTGGGGAAGGGAGTGGTCTGAGGGTAATATACTGTAGATGTTTATTATATAGTGAATGGACTGATTACGCAGTTAAGTGTCCGACGAGGGGAATCAGTGAAGCGCATGGTTTGGGGAAGGGAGTGGTCTGAGGGTAATATACTGTAGATATTTATTATATACTGAATGGACTGATCATGCAGTTAACTGTCCGGCAAGGGGAATCAGTGCAGGGCAAAGTTTGGGGAAGGGAGTGGTCTGAGGGTAATATACTGTAGATATTTATTATATACTGAATGGACTGATCACGCAGTTAAGTGTCCGGCGAGGGGAATCAGTGCAGCGCATAGTTTGGGGAAGGGAGTGGTCCGAGGGTAATATACTGTAGATATTTATTATATACTGAGTGGACTGATCACGCAGTTAAGTGTCCGGCGAGGGGAATCAGTGCAGCGCAAAGTTTGGGGAAGGGAGTGGTCTGAGGGTAATATACTGTAGATATTTATTATATACTGAATGGACTGATCACGGAGTTAAGTGTCCGGCGAGGGGAATCAGTGCAGCGCAAAGTTTGGGGAAGGGTGTGGTCTGAGGGTAATATACTGTAGATATTTATTATATACTGAATGGACTGATCACACAGTTAAGTGTCCGGCGAGGGGAATCAGTGCAGCGCAAAGTTTGGGGAAGGGAGTGGTCTGAGGGTAATATACTGTAGATATTTATTATATACTGAATGGACTGATCACGCAGTTAAGTGTCCGGCGAGGGGAATCAGTGCAGCGCAAAGTTTGGGGAAGGGAGTGGTCTGAGGGTAATATACTGTAGATATTTATTATATACTGAATGGACTTATCACGCAGTTAAGTGTCTGACGAGGGGAATCAGTGAAGCGCATGGTTTGGGGAAGGGAGTGGTCTGAGGGTAATATACTGTAGATATTTATTATATACTGAATGGACTTATCACGCAGTTAAGTGTCTGGCGAGGGGAATCAGTGAAGCGCATGGTTTGGGGAAGGGAGTGGTCTGAGGGTAATATACTCTAGATATTTATTATATACTGAATGGACTTATCACGCAGTTAAGTGTCCGGCATGGGGAATCAGTGAAGCGCATGGTTTGGGGAAGGGAGTGGTCTGAGGGTAATATACTGTAGATATTTATTATATACTGAATGGACTTATCATGCAGTTAAGTGTCCGGAGAGGGGAATCAGTGAAGCGCATGGTTTGGGGAAGGGAGTGGTCTGAGGGTAATATACTGTAGATATTTATTATATACTGAATGGACTGATTACGCAGTTAAGTGTCCGACGAGGGGAATCAGTGAAGCGCGTGGTTTGGGGAAGGGAGTGGTCTGAGGGTAATATACTGTAGATATTTATTATATACTGAATGGACTTATCACGCAGTTAAGTGTCCGGAGAGGTGAATCAGTGAAGCGCATGGTTTGGGGAAGGGAGTGGTCTGAGGGTAATACACTGTAGATATTTATTATATACTGAATGGACTTATCACGCAGTTAAGTGTCTGGAGAGGGGAATCAGTGAAGCGCATGGTTTGGGGGAAGGGAGTGGTCTGAGGGTAATATACTGTAGATATTTATTATACACTGAATGGACTGATCACGCAGTTAAGTGTCTGGAGAGGGGAATCAGTGAAGCGCATGGTTTGGGGAAGGGAGTGGTCTGAGGGTAATATACTGTAGATATTTATTATACACTGAGTGGACTGATCACACAGTTAAGTGTCCGGCGAGGGGAATCAGTGCAGCGCATGGTTTGGGGAAGGGAGTGGTCTGAGGGTAATATACTGTAGATATTTATTATATACTGAATGGACTTATCACACAGTTAAGTGTCCGGCATGGGGAATCAGTGAAGCGCATGGTTTGGGGAAGGGAGTGGTCTGAGGGTAATATACTGTAGATATTTATTATATACTGAATGGACTTATCATGCAGTTAAGTGTCCAGAGAGGGGAATCAGTGAAGCGCATGGTTTGGGGAAGGGAGTGGTCTGAGGGTAATATACTGTAGATATTTATTATATACTGAATGGACTTATCACGCAGTTAAGTGTCCGGAGAGGGGAATCAGTGAAGCGCATGGTTTGGGGAAGGGAGTGGTCTGAGGGTAATATACTGTAGATATTTATTATATACTGAATGGACTTATAATCAGTGAAGCGCATGGTTTGGGGAAGGGAGTGGTCTGAGGGTAATATACTGTAGATATTTATTATATACTGAATGGACTTATCACGCAGTTAAGTGTCCGGAGAGGGGAATCAGTGAAGCGCATGGTTTGGGGAAGGGAGTGGTCTGAGTGTAATATACTGTAGATATTTATTATATACTGAATGGACTTATCACGCAGTTAAGTGTCTGGAGAGGGGAATCAGTGCAGCGCATGGTTTGGGGAAGGGAGTGGTCTGAGGGTAATATACTGTAGATATTTATTATATACTGAATGGACTTATCACGCAGTTAAGTGTCTGGAGAGGGGAATCAGTGCAGCGCATGGTTTGGGGAAGGGAGTGGTCTGAGGGTAATATACTGTAGATATTTATTATATACTGAATGGACTGATTACGCAGTTAAGTGTCCAACGAGGGGAATCAGTGAAGCGCATGGTTTGGTGAAGGGAGTGGTCTGAGGGTAATATACTGTAGATATTTATTATATACTGAATGGACTTATAATCAGTGAAGCGCATGTTTGGGGAAGGGAGTGGTCTGAGGGTAATATACTGTAGATATTTATTATATACTGAATGGACTTATCACGCAGTTAAGTGTCCGGAGAGGGGAATCAGTGAAGCGCTTGGTTTGGGGAAGGGAGTGGTCTGAGGGTTATATACTGTAGATATTTATTATATACTGAATGGACTGATCACGCAGTTAAGTGTCTGGAGAGGGGAATCAGTGAAGCGCATGGTTTGGGGAAGGGAGTGGTCTGAGGGTAATATACTGTAGATATTTATTATACACTGAGTGGACTGATCACGCAGTTAAGTGTCCGGCCAGGGGAATCTGGCCAGCACATGGTTTGGGGAAGGGAGCGGTCTGAGAGTGATATACTGTAGATATTTATTATATACTGAATGGACTTATCACGCAGTTAAGTGTCCGGCGAGGGGAATCAGTGAAGCGCATGGTTTGGGGAAGGGGGTGGTCTGAGGGTAATATACTGTAGATATGTATTATATACTGAATGGACTGATCACGCAGTTAAGAGTCCGGCCAGGGGAATCTGGCCAGCACATGGTTTGGTGAAGGGAGTGGTTTGGGGGTAATATACTGTAGATATTTATTATATACTGAATGGACTGATCACGCAGTTAAGTGTCTGGCAAGGGGAATCAGTGCAGCGCATGGTTTGGGGAAGGGAGTGGTCTGAGGGTAATATACTGTAGATATTTATTATGTACTGAATGGACTGATCACGCAGTTAAGTGTCCGGCGAGGGGAATCAGTGCAGGGCATGGTTTGGGGAAGGGAGTGGTCTGAGGGTAAAATACTGTAGATATTTATTATATACTGAATGGACTTATCACGCAGTTAAGTGTCCGGCGAGGGGAATCAGTGAAGCGCATGGTTTGGGGAAGGGAGTGGTCTGAGGGTAATATACTGTAGATATTTATTATATACTGAATGAACTTATCACGCAGTTAAGTGTCCGGAGAGGGGAATCAGTGAAGCGCATGGTTTGGGGAAGGGAGTGGTCTGAGGGTAATATACTGTAGATGTTTATTATATAGTGAATGGACTGATTACGCAGTTAAGTGTCCGACGAGGGGAATCAGTGAAGCGCATGGTTTGGGGAAGGGAGTGGTCTGAGGGTAATATACTGTAGATATTTATTATATACTGAATGGACTGATCTTGCAGTTAAGTGTCCGGCAAGGGGAATCAGTGCAGGGCAAAGTTTGGGGAAGGGAGTGGTCTGAGGGTAATATACTGTAGATATTTATTATATACTGAATGGACTGATCACGCAGTTAAGTGTCCGGCGAGGGGAATCAGTGCAGCGCATAGTTTGGGGAAGGGAGTGGTCCGAGGGTAATATACTGTAGATATTTATTATATACTGAGTGGACTGATCACGCAGTTAAGTGTCCGGCGAGGGGAATCAGTGCAGCGCAAAGTTTGGGGAAGGGAGTGGTCTGAGGGTAATATACTGTAGATATTTATTATATACTGAATGGACTGATCACGGAGTTAAGTGTCCGGCGAGGGGAATCAGTGCAGCGCAAAGTTTGGGGAAGGGTGTGGTCTGAGGGTAATATACTGTAGATATTTATTATATTCTGAATGGACTGATCACACAGTTAAGTGTCCGGCGAGGGGAATCAGTGCAGCGCAAAGTTTGGGGAAGGGAGTGGTCTGAGGGTAATATACTGTAGATATTTATTATATACTGAATGGACTGATCACGCAGTTAAGTGTCTGACGAGGGGAATCAGTGAAGCGCATGGTTTGGGGAAGGGAGTGGTCTGAGGGTAATATACTGTAGATATTTATTATATACTGAATGGACTGATCACACAGTTAAGTGTCCGGCGAGGGGAATCAGTGCAGCGCAAAGTTTGGGGAAGGGAGTGGTCTGAGGGTAATATACTGTAGATATTTATTATATACTGAATGGACTTATCACGCAGTTAAGTGTCTGACGAGGGGAATCAGTGAAGCGCATGGTTTGGGGAAGGGAGTGGTCTGAGGGTAATATACTGTAGATATTTATTATATACTGAATGGACTTATCACGCAGTTAAGTGTCTGGCGAGGGGAATCAGTGAAGCGCATGGTTTGGGGAAGGGAGTGGTCTGAGGGTAATATACTCTAGATATTTATTATATACTGAATGGACTTATCACGCAGTTAAGTGTCCGGCATGGGGAATCAGTGAAGCGCATGGTTTGGGGAAGGGAGTGGTCTGAGGGTAATATACTGTAGATATTTATTATATACTGAATGGACTTATCATGCAGTTAAGTGTCCGGAGAGGGGAATCAGTGAAGCGCATGGTTTGGGGAAGGGAGTGGTCTGAGGGTAATATACTGTAGATATTTATTATATACTGAATGGACTGATTACGCAGTTAAGTGTCCGACGAGGGGAATCAGTGAAGCACATGGTTTGGGGAAGGGAGTGGTCTGAGGGTAATATACTGTAGATATTTATTATATACTGAATGGACTTATCACGCAGTTAAGTGTCCGGAGAGGGGAATCAGTGAAGCGCATGGTTTGGGGAAGGGAGTGGTCTGAGGGTAATATACTGTAGATATTTATTATATACTGAATGGACTTATCACGCAGTTAAGTGTCTGGAGAGGGGAATCAGTGAAGCGCATGGTTTGGGGAAGGGAGTGTTCTGAGGGTAATATACTGTAGATATTTATTATACACTGAATGGACTGATCACGCAGTTAAGTGTCTGGAGAGGGGAATCAGTGAAGCGCATGGTTTGGGGAAGGGAGTGGTCTGAGGGTAATATACTGTAGATATTTATTATACACTGAGTGGACTGATCACACAGTTAAGTGTCCGGCGAGGGGAATCAGTGCAGCGCATGGTTTGGGGAAGGGAGTGGTCTGAGGGTAATATACTGTAGATATTTATTATATACTGAATGGACTTATCACACAGTTAAGTGTCCGGCATGGGGAATCAGTGAAGCGCATGGTTTGGGGAAGGGAGTGGTCTGAGGGTAATATACTGTAGATATTTATTATATACTGAATGGACTTATCATGCAGTTAAGTGTCCAGAGAGGGGAATCAGTGAAGCGCATGGTTTGGGGAAGGGAGTGGTCTGAGGGTAATATACTGTAGATATTTATTATATACTGAATGGACTTATCACGCAGTTAAGTGTCCGGAGAGGGGAATCAGTGAAGCGCATGGTTTGGGGAAGGGAGTGGTCTGAGGGTAATATACTGTAGATATTTATTATATACTGAATGGACTTATAATCAGTGAAGCGCATGGTTTGGGGAAGGGAGTGGTCTGAGGGTAATATACTGTAGATATTTATTATATACTGAATGGACTTATCACTCAATTAAGTGTCCGGAGAGGGGAATCAGTGAAGCACATGGTTTGGGGAAGGGAGTGGTCTGAGTGTAATATACTGTAGATATTTATTATATACTGAATGGACTTATCACGCAGTTAAGTGTCTGGAGAGGGGAATCAGTGCAGCGCATGGTTTGGGGAAGGGAGTGGTCTGAGGGTAATATACTGTAGATATTTATTATATACTGAATGGACTTATCACGCAGTTAAGTGTCTGGAGAGGGGAATCAGTGCAGCGCATGGTTTGGGGAAGGGAGTGGTCTGAGGGTAATATACTGTAGATATTTATTATATACTGAATGGACTGATTACGCAGTTAAGTGTCCGACGAGGGGAATCAGTGAAGCGCATGGTTTGGTGAAGGGAGTGGTCTGAGGGTAATATACTGTAGATATTTATTATATACTGAATGGACTTATAATCAGTGAAGCGCATGGTTTGGGGAAGGGAGTGGTCTGAGGGTAATATACTGCAGATATTTATTATATACTGAATGGACTTATCACGCAGTTAAGTGTCCGGAGAGGGGAATCAGTGAAGCGCTTGGTTTGGGGAAGGGAGTGGTCTGAGGGTTATATACTGTAGATATTTATTATATACTGAATGGACTGATCACACAGTTAAGTGTCTGGAGAGGGGAATCAGTGAAGCGCATGGTTTGGGGAAGGGAGTGGTCTGAGGGTAATATACTGTAGATATTTATTATACACTGAGTGGACTGATCACGCAGTTAAGTGTCCGGCCAGGGGAATCTGGCCAGCACATGGTTTGGGGAAGGGAGCGGTCTGAGAGTGATATACTGTAGATATTTATTATATACTGAATGGACTTATCACGCAGTTAAGTGTCCGGCGAGGGGAATCAGTGAAGCGCATGGTTTGGGGAAGGGAGTGGTCTGAGGGTAATATACTGTAGATATGTATTATATACTGAAGGGACTGATCACGCAGTTAAGAGTCCGGCCAGGGGAATCTGGCCAGCACATGGTTTGGTGAAGGGAGTGGTTTGGGGGTAATATACTGTAGATATTTATTATATACTGAATGGACTGATCACGCAGTTAAGTGTCTGGCGAGGGGAATCAGTGCAGCGCATGGTTTGGGGAAGGGAGAGGTCTGAGGGTAATATACTGTAGATATTTATTATGTACTGAATGGACTGATCACGCAGTTAAGTGTCCGACGAGGGGAATCAGTGAAGCGCATGGTTTGGGGAAGGGAGTGGTCTGAGGGTAATATACTGTAGATATTTATTATATACTGAATGGACTTATCACGCAGTTAAGTGTCCGGAGAGGGGAATCAGTGAAGCGCATGGTTTGGGGAAGGGAGTGGTCTGAGGGTAATATACTGTAGATATTTATTATATACTGAATGGACTTATCACACAGTTAAGTGTCTGGAGAGGGGAATCAGTGAAGCGCATGGTTTGGGGAAGGGAGTGGTCTGAGGGTAATATACTGTAGATATTTATTATACACTGAATGGACCGATCACGCAGTTAAGTGTCTGGAGAGGGGAATCAGTGAAGCGCATGGTTTGGGGAAGGGAGTGGTCTGAGGGTAATATACTGTAGATATTTATTATACACTGAGTGGACTGATCACACAGTTAAGTGTCCGGCGAGGGGAATCAGTGCAGCGCATGGTTTGGGGAAGGGAGTGGTCTGAGGGTAATATACTGTAGATATTTATTATATACTGAATGGACTTATCACACAGTTAAGTGTCCGGCATGGGGAATCAGTGAAGCGCATGGTTTGGGGAAGGGAGTGGTCTGAGGGTAATATACTGTAGATATTTATTATATACTGAATGGACTTATCATGCAGTTAAGTGTCCAGAGAGGGGAATCAGTGAAGCGCATGGTTTGGGGAAGGGAGTGGTCTGAGGGTAATATACTGTAGATATTTATTATATACTGAATGGACTTATCACGCAGTTAAGTGTCCGGAGAGGGGAATCAGTGAAGCGCATGGTTTGGGGAAGGGAGTGGTCTGAGGGTAATATACTGTAGATATTTATTATATACTGAATGGACTTATAATCAGTGAAGCGCATGGTTTGGGGAAGGGAGTGGTCTGAGGGTAATATACTGTAGATATTTATTATATACTGAATGGACTTATCACGCAGTTAAGTGTCCGGAGAGGGGAATCAGTGAAGCGCATGGTTTGGGGAAGGGAGTGGTCTGAGTGTAATATACTGTAGATATTTATTATATACTGAATGGACTTATCACGCAGTTAAGTGTCTGGAGAGGGGAATCAGTGCAGCGCATGGTTTGGGGAAGGGAGTGGTCTGAGGGTAATATACTGTAGATATTTATTATATACTGAATGGACTTATCACGCAGTTAAGTGTCTGGAGAGGGGAATCAGTGCAGCGCATGGTTTGGGGAAGGGAGTGGTCTGAGGGTGATATACTGTAGATATTTATTATATACTGAATGGACTGATTACGCAGTTAAGTGTCCGACGAGGGGAATCAGTGAAGCGCATGGTTTGGTGAAGGGAGTGGTCTGAGGGTAATATACTGTAGATATTTATTATATACTGAATGGACTTATAATCAGTGAAGCGCATGGTTTGGGGAAGGGAGTGGTCTGAGGGTAATATACTGTAGATATTTATTATATACTGAATGGACTTATCACGCAGTTAAGTGTCCGGAGAGGGGAATCAGTGAAGCGCTTGGTTTGGGGAAGGGAGTGGTCTGAGGGTTATATACTGTAGATATTTATTATATACTGAATGGACTGATCACGCAGTTAAGTGTCTGGAGAGGGGAATCAGTGAAGCGCATGGTTTGGGGAAGGGAGTGGTCTGAGGGTAATATACTGTAGATATTTATTATACACTGAGTGGACTGATCACGCAGTTAAGTGTCCGGCCAGGGGAATCTGGCCAGCACATGGTTTGGGGAAGGGAGCGGTCTGAGAGTGATATACTGTAGATATTTATTATATACTGAATGGACTTATCACGCAGTTAAGTGTCCGGCGAGGGGAATCAGTGAAGCGCATGGTTTGGGGAAGGGAGTGGTCTGAGGGTAATATACTGTAGATATGTATTATATACTGAATGGACTGATCACGCAGTTAAGAGTCCGGCCAGGGGAATCTGGGCAGCACATGGTTTGGTGAAGGGAGTGGTTTGGGGGTAATATACTGTAGATATTTATTATATACTGAATGGACTGATCACGCAGTTAAGTGTCTGGCAAGGGGAATCAGTGCAGCGCATGGTTTGGGGAAGGGAGTGGTCTGAGGGTAATATACTGTAGATATTTATTATGTACTGAATGGACTGATCACGCAGTTAAGTGTCCGGCGAGGGGAATCAGTGCAGCGCATGGTTTGGGGAAGGGAGTGGTCTGAGGGTAAAATACTGTAGATATTTATTATATACTGAATGGACTTATCACGCATTTAAGTGTCCGGCGAGGGGAATCAGTGAAGCGCATGGTTTGGGGAAGGGAGTGGTCTGAGGGTAATATACTGTAGATATTTATTATATACTGAATGAACTTATCACGCAGTTAAGTGTCCGGAGAGGGGAATCAGTGAAGCGCATGGTTTGGGGAAGGGAGTGGTCTGAGGGTAATATACTGTAGATGTTTATTATATAGTGAATGGACTGATTACGCAGTTAAGTGTCCGACGAGGGGAATCAGTGAAGCGCATGGTTTGGGGAAGGGAGTGGTCTGAGGGTAATATACTGTAGATATTTATTATATACTGAATGGACTGATCATGCAGTTAAGTGTCCGGCAAGGGGAATCAGTGCAGGGCAAAGTTTGGGGAAGGGAGTGGTCTGAGGGTAATATACTGTAGATATTTATTATATACTGAATGGACTGATCACGCAGTTAAGTGTCCGGCGAGGGGAATCAGTGCAGCGCATAGTTTGGGGAAGGGAGTGGTCCGAGGGTAATATACTGTAGATATTTATTATATACTGAGTGGACTGATCACGCAGTTAAGTGTCCGGCGAGGGGAATCAGTGCAGCGCAAAGTTTGGGGAAGGGAGTGGTCTGAGGGTAATATACTGTAGATATTTATTATATACTGAATGGACTGATCACGGAGTTAAGTGTCCGGCGAGGGGAATCAGTGCAGCGCAAAGTTTGGGGAAGGGTGTGGTCTGAGGGTAATATACTGTAGATATTTATTATATACTGAATGGACTGATCACACAGTTAAGTGTCCGGCGAGGGGAATCAGTGCAGCGCAAAGTTTGGGGAAGGGAGTGGTCTGAGGGTAATATACTGTAGATATTTATTATATACTGAATGGACTGATCACGCAGTTAAGTGTCTGACGAGGGGAATCAGTGAAGCGCATGGTTTGGGGAAGGGAGTGGTCTGAGGGTAATATACTGTAGATATTTATTATATACTGAATGGACTGATCACACAGTTAAGTGTCCGGCGAGGGGAATCAGTGCAGCGCAAAGTTTGGGGAAGGGAGTGGTCTGAGGGTAATATACTCTAGATATTTATTATATACTGAATGGACTTATCACGCAGTTAAGTGTCCGGCATGGGGAATCAGTGAAGCGCATGGTTTGGGGAAGGGAGTGGTCTGAGGGTAATATACTGTAGATATTTATTATATACTGAATGGACTTATCATGCAGTTAAGTGTCCGGAGAGGGGAATCAGTGAAGCGCATGGTTTGGGGAAGGGAGTGGTCTGAGGGTAATATACTGTAGATATTTATTATATACTGAATGGACTGATTACGCAGTTAAGTGTCCGACGAGGGGAATCAGTGAAGCACATGGTTTGGGGAAGGGAGTGGTCTGAGGGTAATATACTGTAGATATTTATTATATACTGAATGGACTTATCACGCAGTTAAGTGTCCGGAGAGGGGAATCAGTGAAGCGCATGGTTTGGGGAAGGGAGTGGTCTGAGGGTAATATACTGTAGATATTTATTATATACTGAATGGACTTATCACGCAGTTAAGTGTCTGGAGAGGGGAATCAGTGAAGCGCATGGTTTGGGGAAGGGAGTGGTCTGAGGGTAATATACTGTAGATATTTATTATACACTGAATGGACTGATCACGCAGTTAAGTGTCTGGAGAGGGGAATCAGTGAAGCGCATGGTTTGGGGAAGGGAGTGGTCTGAGGGTAATATACTGTAGATATTTATTATACACTGAGTGGACTGATCACACAGTTAAGTGTCCGGCGAGGGGAATCAGTGCAGCGCATGGTTTGGGGAAGGGAGTGGTCTGAGGGTAATATACTGTAGATATTTATTATATACTGAATGGACTTATCACACAGTTAAGTGTCCGGCATGGGGAATCAGTGAAGCGCATGGTTTGGGGAAGGGAGTGGTCTGAGGGTAATATACTGTAGATATTTATTATATACTGAATGGACTTATCATGCAGTTAAGTGTCCAGAGAGGGGAATCAGTGAAGCGCATGGTTTGGGGAAGGGAGTGATCTGAGGGTAATATACTGTAGATATTTATTATATACTGAATGGACTGATCACGCAGTTAAGTGTCCGGCGAGGGGAATCAGTGCAGCGCATAGTTTGGGGAAGGGAGTGGTCCGAGGGTAATATACTGTAGATATTTATTATATACTGAGTGGACTGATCACGCAGTTAAGTGTCCGGCGAGGGGAATCAGTGCAGCGCAAAGTTTGGGGAAGGGTGTGGTCTGAGGGTAATATACTGTAGATATTTATTATATACTGAATGGACTGATCACACAGTTAAGTGTCCGGCGAGGGGAATCAGTGCAGTGCAAAGTTTGGGGAAGGGAGTGGTCTGAGGGTAATATACTGTAGATATTTATTATATACTGAATGGACTGATCACGCAGTTAAGTGTCTGACGAGGGGAATCAGTGAAGCGCATGGTTTGGGGAAGGGAGTGGTCTGAGGGTAATATACTGTAGATATTTATTATATACTGAATGGACTGATCACACAGTTAAGTGTCCGGCGAGGGGAATCAGTGCAGCGCAAAGTTTGGGGAAGGGAGTGGTCTGAGGGTAATATACTGTAGATATTTATTATATACTGAATGGACTTATCACGCAGTTAAGTGTCTGACGAGGGGAATCAGTGAAGCGCATGGTTTGGGGAAGGGAGTGGTCTGAGGGTAATATACTGTAGATATTTATTATATACTGAATGGACTTATCACGCAGTTAAGTGTCTGGCGAGGGGAATCAGTGAAGTTCATGGTTTGGGGAAGGGAGTGGTCTGAGGGTAATATACTCTAGATATTTATTATATACTGAATGGACTTATCACGCAGTTAAGTGTCCGGCATGGGGAATCAGTGAAGCGCATGGTTTGGGGAAGGGAGTGGTCTAAGGGTAATATACTGTAGATATTTATTATATACTGAATGGAATTATCATGCAGTTAAGTGTCCGGAGAGGGGAATCAGTGAAGCGCATGGTTTGGGGAAGGGAGTGGTCTGAGGGTAATATACTGTAGATATTTATTATATACTGAATGGACTGATTACGCAGTTAAGTGTCCGACGAGGGGAATCAGTGAAGCACATGGTTTGGGGAAGGGTGTGGTCTGAGGGTAATATACTGTAGATATTTATTATATACTGAATGGACTTATCACGCAGTTAAGTGTCCGGAGAGGGGAATCAGTGAAGCGCATGGTTTGGGGAAGGGAGTGGTCTGAGGGTAATATACTGTAGATATTTATTATATACTGAATGGACTTATCACGCAGTTAAGTGTCTGGAGAGGGGAATCAGTGAAGCGCATGGTTTGGGGAAGGGAGTGGTCTGAGGGTAATATACTGTAGATATTTATTATACACTGAATGGACTGATCACGCAGTTAAGTGTCTGGAGAGGGGAATCAGTGAAGCGCATGGTTTGGGGAAGGGAGTGGTCTGAGGGTAATATACTGTAGATATTTATTATACACTGAGTGGACTGATCACACAGTTAAGTGTCCGGCGAGGGGAATCAGTGCAGCGCATGGTTTGGGGAAGGGAGTGGTCTGAGGGTAATATACTGTAGATATTTATTATATACTGAATGGACTTATCACACAGTTAAGTGTCCGGCATGGGGAATCAGTGAAGCGCATGGTTTGGGGAAGGGAGTGGTCTGAGGGTAATATACTGTAGATATTTATTATATACTGAATGGACTTATCATGCAGTTAAGTGTCCAGAGAGGGGAATCAGTGAAGCGCATGGTTTGGGGAAGGGAGTGGTCTGAGGGTAATATACTGTAGATATTTATTATATACTGAATGGACTTATCACGCAGTTAAGTATCCGGAGAGGGGAATCAGTGAAGCGCATGGTTTGGGGAAGGGAGTGGTCTGAAGGTAATATACTGTAGATATTTATTATATACTGAATGGACTTATAATCAGTGAAGCGCATGGTTTGGGGAAGGGAGTGGTCTGAGGGTAATATACTGTAGATATTTATTATATACTGAATGGACTTATCACGCAGTTAAGTGTCCGGAGAGGGGAATCAGTGAAGCGCATGGTTTGGGGAAGGGAGTGGTCTGAGTGTAATATACTGTAGATATTTATTATATACTGAATGGACTTATCACGCAGTTAAGTGTCTGGAGAGGGGAATCAGTGCAGCGCATGGTTTGGGGAAGGGAGTGGTCTGAGGGTAATATACTGTAGATATTTATTATATACTGAATGGACTTATCACGCAGTTAAGTGTCTGGAGAGGGGAATCAGTGCAGCGCATGGTTTGGGGAAGGGAGTGGTCTGAGGGTAATATACTGTAGATATTTATTATATACTGAATGGACTGATTACGCAGTTAAGTGTCCGACGAGGGGAATCAGTGAAGCGCATGGTTTGGTGAAGGGAGTGGTCTGAGGGTAATATACTGTAGATATTTATTATATACTGAATGGACTTATAATCAGTGAAGCGCATGGTTTGGGGAAGGGAGTGGTCTGAGGGTAATATACTGTAGATATTTATTATATACTGAATGGACTTATCACGCAGTTAAGTGTCCGGAGAGGGGAATCAGTGCAGCGCAAAGTTTGGGGAAGGGGGTGGCCTCAGGGTAATATAATGCAGATATTTATTATATACTGAATGGACTTATCACGCAGTTAAGTGTCCGGCCAGGGGAATCAGTGCAGCGCATGGTTTGGGGAAGGGAGTGGTCTGAGGGTAATATACTGTAGATATTTTTTATATACTGAATGGACTGATCACGCAGTTAAGTGTCCGGCGAGGGGAATCAGTGCAGCGCAAAGTTTGGGGAAGGGAGTGGTCTGAGGGTAATATACTGTAGATATTTATTATATACTGAATGGACTTATCACGCAGTTAAGTGTCTGACGAGGGGAATCAGTGAAGCGCATGGTTTGGGGAAGGGAGTGGTCTGAGGGTAATATACTGTAGATATTTATTATATACTGAATGGACTTATCACGCAGTTAAGTGTCCGGCATGGGGAATCAGTGAAGCGCATGGTTTGGGGAAGGGAGTGGTCTGAGGGTAATATACTGTAGATATTTATTATACACTGAATGGACTGATCACGCAGTTAAGTGTCTGGAGAGGGGAATCAGTGAAGCGCATGGTTTGGGGAAGGGAGTGGTCTGAGGGTAATATACTGTAGATATTTATTATACACTGAGTGGACTGATCACACAGTTAAGTGTCCGGCGAGGGGAATCAGTGCAGCGCATGGTTTGGAGAATGGAGTGGTCTGAGGGTAATATACTGTAGATATTTATTATATACTGAATGGACTTATCACACAGTTAAGTGTCCGGCATGGGGAATCAGTGAAGCGCATGGTTTGGGGAAGGGAGTGGTCTGAGGGTAATATACTGTAGATATTTATTATATACTGAATGGACTTATCATGCAGTTAAGTGTCCAGAGAGGGGAATCAGTGATGCGCATGGTTTGGGGAAGGGAGTGGTCTGAGGGTAATATACTGTAGATATTTATTATATACTGAATGGACTTATCACGCAGTTAAGTGTCCGGAGAGGGGAATCAGTGAAGCACATGGTTTGGGGAAGGGAGTGGTCTGAGGGTAATATACTGTAGATATTTATTATATACTGAATGGACTTATAATCAGTGAAGCGCATGGTTTGGGGAAGGGAGTGGTCTGAGGGTAATATACTGTAGATATTTATTATATACTGAATGGACTTATCACGCAGTTAAGTGTCCGGAGAGGGGAATCAGTGAAGCGCATGGTTTGGGGAAGGGAGTGGTCTGAGTGTAATATACTGTAGATATTTATTATATACTGAATGGACTTATCACGCAGTTAAGTGTCTGGAGAGGGGAATCAGTGCAGCGCATGGTTTGGGGAAGGGAGTGGTCTGAGGGTAATATACTGTAGATATTTATTATATACTGAATGGACTTATCACGCAGTTAAGTGTCTGGAGAGGGGAATCAGTGCAGCGCATGGTTTGGGGAAGGGAGTGGTCTGAGGGTAATATACTGTAGATATTTATTATATACTGAATGGACTGATTACGCAGTTAAGTGTCCGACGAGGGGAATCAGTGAAGCGCATGGTTTGGTGAAGGGAGTGGTCTGAGGGTAATATACTGTAGATATTTATTATATACTGAATGGACTTATAATCAGTGAAGCGCATGGTTTGGGGAAGGGAGTGGTCTGAGGGTAATATACTGCAGATATTTATTATATACTGAATGGACTTATCACGCAGTTAAGTGTCCGGAGAGGGGAATCAGTGAAGAGCTTGGTTTGGGGAAGGGAGTGGTCTGAGGGTTATATACTGTAGATATTTATTATATACTGAATGGACTGATCACACAGTTAAGTGTCTGGAGAGGGGAATCAGTGAAGCGCATGGTTTGGGGAAGGGAGTGGTCTGAGGGTAATATACTGTAGATATTTATTATACACTGAGTGGACTGATCACGCAGTTAAGTGTCCGGCCAGGGGAATCTGGCCAGCACATGGTTTGGGGAAGGGAGCGGTCTGAGAGTGATATACTGTAGATATTTATTATATACTGAATGGACTTATCACGCAGTTAAGTGTCCGGCGAGGGGAATCAGTGAAGCGCATGGTTTGGGGAAGGGAGTGGTCTGAGGGTAATATACTGTAGATATGTATTATATACTGAAGGGACTGATCACGCAGTTAAGAGTCCGGCCAGGGGAATCTGGCCAGCACATGGTTTGGTGAAGGGAGTGGTTTGGGGGTAATATACTGTAGATATTTATTATATACTGAATGGACTGATCACGCAGTTAAGTGTCTGGCGAGGGGAATCAGTGCAGCGCATGGTTTGGGGAAGGGAGAGGTCTGAGGGTAATATACTGTAGATATTTATTATGTACTGAATGGACTGATCACGCAGTTAAGTGTCCGACGAGGGGAATCAGTGAAGCGCATGGTTTGGGGAAGGGAGTGGTCTGAGGGTAATATACTGTAGATATTTATTATATACTGAATGGACTTATCACGCAGTTAAGTGTCCGGAGAGGGGAATCAGTGAAGCGCATGGTTTGGGGAAGGGAGTGGTCTGAGGGTAATATACTGTAGATATTTATTATATACTGAATGGACTTATCACGCAGTTAAGTGTCTGGAGAGGGGAATCAGTGAAGCGCATGGTTTGGGGAAGGGAGTGGTCTGAGGGTAATATACTGTAGATATTTATTATACACTGAATGGACTGATCACGCAGTTAAGTGTCTGGAGAGGGGAATCAGTGAAGCGCATGGTTTGGGGAAGGGAGTGGTCTGAGGGTAATATACTGTAGATATTTATTATACACTGAGTGGACTGATCACACAGTTAAGTGTCCGGCGAGGGGAATCAGTGCAGCGCATGGTTTGGGGAAGGGAGTGGTCTGAGGGTAATATACTGTAGATATTTATTATATACTGAATGGACTTATCACACAGTTAAGTGTCCGGCATGGGGAATCAGTGAAGCGCATGGTTTGGGGAAGGGAGTGGTCTGAGGGTAATATACTGTAGATATTTATTATATACTGAATGGACTTATCATGCAGTTAAGTGTCCAGAGAGGGGAATCAGTGAAGCGCATGGTTTGGGAAAGGGAGTGGTCTGAGGGTAATATACTGTAGATATTTATTATATACTGAATGGACTTATCACGCAGTTAAGTGTCCGGAGAGGGGAATCAGTGAAGCGCATGGTTTGGGGAAGGGAGTGGTCTGAGGGTAATATACTGTAGATATTTATTACATACTGAATGGACTTATAATCAGTGAAGCGCATGGTTTGGGGAAGGGAGTGGTCTGAGGGTAATATACTGTAGATATTTATTATATACTGAATGGACTTATCACGCAGTTAAGTGTCCGGAGAGGGGAATCAGTGAAGCGCATGGTTTGGGGAAGGGAGTGGTCTGAGTGTAATATACTGTAGATATTTATTATATACTGAATGGACTTATCACGCAGTTAAGTGTCTGGAGAGGGGAATCAGTGCAGCGCATGGTTTGGGGAAGGGAGTGGTCTGAGGGTAATATACTGTAGATATTTATTATATACTGAATGGACTTATCACGCAGTTAAGTGTCTGGAGAGGGGAATCAGTGCAGCGCATGGTTTGGGGAAGGGAGTGGTCTGAGGGTGATATACTGTAGATATTTATTATATACTGAATGGACTGATTACGCAGTTAAGTGTCCGACGAGGGGAATCAGTGAAGCGCATGGTTTGGTGAAGGGAGTGGTCTGAGGGTAATATACTGTAGATATTTATTATATACTGAATGGACTTATAATCAGTGAAGCGCATGGTTTGGGGAAGGGAGTGGTCTGAGGGTAATATACTGTAGATATTTATTATATACTGAATGGACTTATCACGCAGTTAAGTGTCCGGAGAGGGGAATCAGTGAAGCGCTTGGTTTGGGGAAGGGAGTGGTCTGAGGGTTATATACTGTAGATATTTATTATATACTGAATGGACTGATCACGCAGTTAAGTGTCTGGAGAGGGGAATCAGTGAAGCGCATGGTTTGGGGAAGGGAGTGGTCTGAGGGTAATATACTGTAGATATTTATTATACACTGAGTGGACTGATCACGCAGTTAAGTGTCCGGCCAGGGGAATCTGGCCAGCACATGGTTTGGGGAAGGGAGCGGTCTGAGAGTGATATACTGTAGATATTTATTATATACTGAATGGACTTATCACGCAGTTAAGTGTCCGGCAAGGGGAATCAGTGAAGCGCATGGTTTGGGGAAGGGAGTGGTCTGAGGGTAATATACTGTAGATATGTATTATATACTGAATGGACTGATCACGCAGTTAAGAGTCCGGCCAGGGGAATCTGGGCAGCACATGGTTTGGTGAAGGGAGTGGTTTGGGGGTAATATACTGTAGATATTTATTATATACTGAATGGACTGATCACGCAGTTAAGTGTCTGGCAAGGGGAATCAGTGCAGCGCATGGTTTGGGGAAGGGAGTGGTCTGAGGGTAATATACTGTAGATATTTATTATGTACTGAATGGACTGATCACGCAGTTAAGTGTCCGGCGAGGGGAATCAGTGCAGCGCATGGTTTGGGGAAGGGAGTGGTCTGAGGGTAAAATACTGTAGATATTTATTATATACTGAATGGACTTATCACGCATTTAAGTGTCCGGCGAGGGGAATCAGTGAAGCGCATGGTTTGGGGAAGGGAGTGGTCTGAGGGTAATATACTGTAGATATTTATTATATACTGAATGAACTTATCACGCAGTTAAGTGTCCGGAGAGGGGAATCAGTGAAGCGCATGGTTTGGGGAAGGGAGTGGTCTGAGGGTAATATACTGTAGATGTTTATTATATAGTGAATGGACTGATTACGCAGTTAAGTGTCCGACGAGGGGAATCAGTGAAGCGCATGGTTTGGGGAAGGGAGTGGTCTGAGGGTAATATACTGTAGATATTTATTATATACTGAATGGACTGATCATGCAGTTAAGTGTCCGGCAAGGGGAATCAGTGCAGGGCAAAGTTTGGGGAAGGGAGTGGTCTGAGGGTAATATACTGTAGATATTTATTATATACTGAATGGACTGATCACGCAGTTAAGTGTCCGGCGAGGGGAATCAGTGCAGCGCATAGTTTGGGGAAGGGAGTGGTCCGAGGGTAATATACTGTAGATATTTATTATATACTGAGTGGACTGATCACGCAGTTAAGTGTCCGGCGAGGGGAATCAGTGCAGCGCAAAGTTTGGGGAAGGGAGTGGTCTGAGGGTAATATACTGTAGATATTTATTATATACTGAATGGACTGATCACGGAGTTAAGTGTCCGGCGAGGGGAATCAGTGCAGCGCAAAGTTTGGGGAAGGGTGTGGTCTGAGGGTAATATACTGTAGATATTTATTATATACTGAATGGACTGATCACACAGTTAAGTGTCCGGCGAGGGGAATCAGTGCAGCGCAAAGTTTGGGGAAGGGAGTGGTCTGAGGGTAATATACTGTAGATATTTATTATATACTGAATGGACTGATCACGCAGTTAAGTGTCTGACGAGGGGAATCAGTGAAGCGCATGGTTTGGGGAAGGGAGTGGTCTGAGGGTAATATACTGTAGATATTTATTATATACTGAATGGACTGATCACACAGTTAAGTGTCCGGCGAGGGGAATCAGTGCAGCGCAAAGTTTGGGGAAGGGAGTGGTCTGAGGGTAATATACTCTAGATATTTATTATATACTGAATGGACTTATCACGCAGTTAAGTGTCCGGCATGGGGAATCAGTGAAGCGCATGGTTTGGGGAAGGGAGTGGTCTGAGGGTAATATACTGTAGATATTTATTATATACTGAATGGACTTATCATGCAGTTAAGTGTCCGGAGAGGGGAATCAGTGAAGCGCATGGTTTGGGGAAGGGAGTGGTCTGAGGGTAATATACTGTAGATATTTATTATATACTGAATGGACTGATTACGCAGTTAAGTGTCCGACGAGGGGAATCAGTGAAGCACATGGTTTGGGGAAGGGAGTGGTCTGAGGGTAATATACTGTAGATATTTATTATATACTGAATGGACTTATCACGCAGTTAAGTGTCCGGAGAGGGGAATCAGTGAAGCGCATGGTTTGGGGAAGGGAGTGGTCTGAGGGTAATATACTGTAGATATTTATTATATACTGAATGGACTTATCACGCAGTTAAGTGTCTGGAGAGGGGAATCAGTGAAGCGCATGGTTTGGGGAAGGGAGTGGTCTGAGGGTAATATACTGTAGATATTTATTATACACTGAATGGACTGATCACGCAGTTAAGTGTCTGGAGAGGGGAATCAGTGAAGCGCATGGTTTGGGGAAGGGAGTGGTCTGAGGGTAATATACTGTAGATATTTATTATACACTGAGTGGACTGATCACACAGTTAAGTGTCCGGCGAGGGGAATCAGTGCAGCGCATGGTTTGGGGAAGGGAGTGGTCTGAGGGTAATATACTGTAGATATTTATTATATACTGAATGGACTTATCACACAGTTAAGTGTCCGGCATGGGGAATCAGTGAAGCGCATGGTTTGGGGAAGGGAGTGGTCTGAGGGTAATATACTGTAGATATTTATTATATACTGAATGGACTTATCATGCAGTTAAGTGTCCAGAGAGGGGAATCAGTGAAGCGCATGGTTTGGGGAAGGGAGTGATCTGAGGGTAATATACTGTAGATATTTATTATATACTGAATGGACTGATCACGCAGTTAAGTGTCCGGCGAGGGGAATCAGTGCAGCGCATAGTTTGGGGAAGGGAGTGGTCCGAGGGTAATATACTGTAGATATTTATTATATACTGAGTGGACTGATCACGCAGTTAAGTGTCCGGCGAGGGGAATCAGTGCAGCGCAAAGTTTGGGGAAGGGTGTGGTCTGAGGGTAATATACTGTAGATATTTATTATATACTGAATGGACTGATCACACAGTTAAGTGTCCGGCGAGGGGAATCAGTGCAGCGCAAAGTTTGGGGAAGGGAGTGGTCTGAGGGTAATATACTGTAGATATTTATTATATACTGAATGGACTGATCACGCAGTTAAGTGTCTGACGAGGGGAATCAGTGAAGCGCATGGTTTGGGGAAGGGAGTGGTCTGAGGGTAATATACTGTAGATATTTATTATATACTGAATGGACTGATCACACAGTTAAGTGTCCGGCGAGGGGAATCAGTGCAGCGCAAAGTTTGGGGAAGGGAGTGGTCTGAGGGTAATATACTGTAGATATTTATTATATACTGAATGGACTTATCACGCAGTTAAGTGTCTGACGAGGGGAATCAGTGAAGCGCATGGTTTGGGGAAGGGAGTGGTCTGAGGGTAATATACTGTAGATATTTATTATATACTGAATGGACTTATCACGCAGTTAAGTGTCTGGCGAGGGGAATCAGTGAAGTTCATGGTTTGGGGAAGGGAGTGGTCTGAGGGTAATATACTCTAGATATTTATTATATACTGAATGGACTTATCACGCAGTTAAGTGTCCGGCATGGGGAATCAGTGAAGCGCATGGTTTGGGGAAGGGAGTGGTCTAAGGGTAATATACTGTAGATATTTATTATATACTGAATGGAATTATCATGCAGTTAAGTGTCCGGAGAGGGGAATCAGTGAAGCGCATGGTTTGGGGAAGGGAGTGGTCTGAGGGTAATATACTGTAGATATTTATTATATACTGAATGGACTGATTACGCAGTTAAGTGTCCGACGAGGGGAATCAGTGAAGCACATGGTTTGGGGAAGGGAGTGGTCTGAGGGTAATATACTGTAGATATTTATTATATACTGAATGGACTTATCACGCAGTTAAGTGTCCGGAGAGGGGAATCAGTGAAGCGCATGGTTTGGGGAAGGGAGTGGTCTGAGGGTAATATACTGTAGATATTTATTATATACTGAATGGACTTATCACGCAGTTAAGTGTCTGGAGAGGGGAATCAGTGAAGCGCATGGTTTGGGGAAGGGAGTGGTCTGAGGGTAATATACTGTAGATATTTATTATACACTGAATGGACTGATCACGCAGTTAAGTGTCTGGAGAGGGGAATCAGTGAAGCGCATGGTTTGGGGAAGGGAGTGGTCTGAGGGTAATATACTGTAGATATTTATTATACACTGAGTGGACTGATCACACAGTTAAGTGTCCGGCGAGGGGAATCAGTGCAGCGCATGGTTTGGGGAAGGGAGTGGTCTGAGGGTAATATACTGTAGATATTTATTATATACTGAATGGACTTATCACACAGTTAAGTGTCCGGCATGGGGAATCAGTGAAGCGCATGGTTTGGGGAAGGGAGTGGTCTGAGGGTAATATACTGTAGATATTTATTATATACTGAATGGACTTATCATGCAGTTAAGTGTCCAGAGAGGGGAATCAGTGAAGCGCATGGTTTGGGGAAGGGAGTGGTCTGAGGGTAATATACTGTAGATATTTATTATATACTGAATGGACTGATCACGCAGTTAAGTGTCCGGCGAGGGGAATCAGTGCAGCGCATAGTTTGGGGAAGGGAGTGGTCCGAGGGTAATATACTGTAGATATTTATTATATACTGAGTGGACTGATCACGCAGTTAAGTGTCCGGCGAGGGGAATCAGTGCAGCGCAAAGTTTGGGGAAGGGTGTGGTCTGAGGGTAATATACTGTAGATATTTATTATATACTGAATGGACTGATCACACAGTTAAGTGTCCGGCGAGGGGAATCAGTGCAGCGCAAAGTTTGGGGAAGGGAGTGGTCTGAGGGTAATATACTGTAGATATTTATTATATACTGAATGGACTGATCACGCAGTTAAGTGTCTGACGAGGGGAATCAGTGAAGCGCATGGTTTGGGGAAGGGAGTGGTCTGAGGGTAATATACTGTAGATATTTATTATATACTGAATGGACTGATCACACAGTTAAGTGTCCGGCGAGGGGAATCAGTGCAGCGCAAAGTTTGGGGAAGGGAGTGGTCTGAGGGTAATATACTGTAGATATTTATTATATACTGAATGGACTTATCACGCAGTTAAGTGTCTGACGAGGGGAATCAGTGAAGCGCATGGTTTGGGGAAGGGAGTGGTCTGAGGGTAATATACTGTAGATATTTATTATATACTGAATGGACTTATCACGCAGTTAAGTGTCTGGCGAGGGGAATCAGTGAAGTTCATGGTTTGGGGAAGGGAGTGGTCTGAGGGTAATATACTCTAGATATTTATTATATACTGAATGGACTTATCACGCAGTTAAGTGTCCGGCATGGGGAATCAGTGAAGCGCATGGTTTGGGGAAGGGAGTGGTCTAAGGGTAATATACTGTAGATATTTATTATATACTGAATGGAATTATCATGCAGTTAAGTGTCCGGAGAGGGGAATCAGTGAAGCGCATGGTTTGGGGAAGGGAGTGGTCTGAGGGTAATATACTGTAGATATTTATTATATACTGAATGGACTGATTACGCAGTTAAGTGTCCGACGAGGGGAATCAGTGAAGCACATGGTTTGGGGAAGGGAGTGGTCTGAGGGTAATATACTGTAGATATTTATTATATACTGAATGGACTTATCACGCAGTTAAGTGTCCGGAGAGGGGAATCAGTGAAGCGCATGGTTTGGGGAAGGGAGTGGTCTGAGGGTAATATACTGTAGATATTTATTATATACTGAATGGACTTATCACGCAGTTAAGTGTCTGGAGAGGGGAATCAGTGAAGCGCATGGTTTGGGGAAGGGAGTGGTCTGAGGGTAATATACTGTAGATATTTATTATACACTGAATGGACTGATCACGCAGTTAAGTGTCTGGAGAGGGGAATCAGTGAAGCGCATGGTTTGGGGAAGGGAGTGGTCTGAGGGTAATATACTGTAGATATTTATTATACACTGAGTGGACTGATCACACAGTTAAGTGTCCGGCGAGGGGAATCAGTGCAGCGCATGGTTTGGGGAAGGGAGTGGTCTGAGGGTAATATACTGTAGATATTTATTATATACTGAATGGACTTATCACACAGTTAAGTGTCCGGCATGGGGAATCAGTGAAGCGCATGGTTTGGGGAAGGGAGTGGTCTGAGGGTAATATACTGTAGATATTTATTATATACTGAATGGACTTATCATGCAGTTAAGTGTCCAGAGAGGGGAATCAGTGAAGCGCATGGTTTGGGGAAGGGAGTGGTCTGAGGGTAATATACTGTAGATATTTATTATATACTGAATGGACTTATCACGCAGTTAAGTATCCGGAGAGGGGAATCAGTGAAGCGCATGGTTTGGGGAAGGGAGTGGTCTGAAGGTAATATACTGTAGATATTTATTATATACTGAATGGACTTATAATCAGTGAAGCGCATGGTTTGGGGAAGGGAGTGGTCTGAGGGTAATATACTGTAGATATTTATTATATACTGAATGGACTTATCACGCAGTTAAGTGTCCGGAGAGGGGAATCAGTGAAGCGCATGGTTTGGGGAAGGGAGTGGTCTGAGTGTAATATACTGTAGATATTTATTATATACTGAATGGACTTATCACGCAGTTAAGTGTCTGGAGAGGGGAATCAGTGCAGCGCATGGTTTGGGCAAGGGAGTGGTCTGAGGGTAATATACTGTAGATATTTATTATATACTGAATGGACTTATCACGCAGTTAAGTGTCTGGAGAGGGGAATCAGTGCAGCGCATGGTTTGGGGAAGGGAGTGGTCTGAGGGTAATATACTGTAGATATTTATTATATACTGAATGGACTGATTACGCAGTTAAGTGTCCGACGAGGGGAATCAGTGAAGCGCATGGTTTGGTGAAGGGAGTGGTCTGAGGGTAATATACTGTAGATATTTATTATATACTGAATGGACTTATAATCAGTGAAGCGCATGGTTTGGGGAAGGGAGTGGTCTGAGGGTAATATACTGTAGATATTTATTATATACTGAATGGACTTATCACGCAGTTAAGTGTCCGGAGAGGGGAATCAGTGCAGCGCAAAGTTTGGGGAAGGGGGTGGCCTCAGGGTAATATAATGCAGATATTTATTATATACTGAATGGACTTATCACGCAGTTAAGTGTCCGGCCAGGGGAATCAGTGCAGCGCATGGTTTGGGGAAGGGAGTGGTCTGAGGGTAATATACTGTAGATATTTATTATATACTGAATGGACTGATCACATAGTTAAGTGTCTGGCGAGGGGAATCAGTGCAGCGCATGGTTTGGGGAAGGGAGTGGCCACAGGGTAATATACTGTAGATATTTATTATATACTGAATGGACTGATCACACAGTTAAGTGTCCGGCGAGGGGAATCAGTGCAGCGCAAAGTTTGGGGAAGGGAGTGGTCTGAGGGTAATATACTGTAGATATTTATTATATACTGAATGGACTGATCACGCAGTTAAGTGTCCGGCGAGGGGAATCAGTGCAGCGCAAAGTTTGGGGAAGGGAGTGGTCTGAGGGTAATATACTGTAGATATTTATTATATACTGAATGGACTTATCACGCAGTTAAGTGTCTGACGAGGGGAATCAGTGAAGCGCATGGTTTGGGGAAGGGAGTGGTCTGAGGGTAATATACTGTAGATATTTATTATATACTGAATGGACTTATCACGCAGTTAAGTGTCTGGCGAGGGGAATCAGTGAAGCGCATGGTTTGGGGAAGGGAGTGGTCTGAGGGTAATATACTCTAGATATTTATTATATACTGAATGGACTTATCACGCAGTTAAGTGTCCGGCATGGGGAATCAGTGAAGCGCATGGTTTGGGGAAGGGAGTGGTCTGAGGGTAATATACTGTAGATATTTATTATACACTGAATGGACTGATCACGCAGTTAAGTGTCTGGAGAGGGGAATCAGTGAAGCGCATGGTTTGGGGAAGGGAGTGGTCTGAGGGTAATATACTGTAGATATTTATTATACACTGAGTGGACTGATCACACAGTTAAGTGTCCGGCGAGGGGAATCAGTGCAGCGCATGGTTTGGAGAATGGAGTGGTCTGAGGGTAATATACTGTAGATATTTATTATATACTGAATGGACTTATCACACAGTTAAGTGTCCGGCATGGGGAATCAGTGAAGCGCATGGTTTGGGGAAGGGAGTGGTCTGAGGGTAATATACTGTAGATATTTATTATATACTGAATGGACTTATCATGCAGTTAAGTGTCCAGAGAGGGGAATCAGTGATGCGCATGGTTTGGGGAAGGGAGTGGTCTGAGGGTAATATACTGTAGATATTTATTATATACTGAATGGACTTATCACGCAGTTAAGTGTCCGGAGAGGGGAATCAGTGAAGCACATGGTTTGGGGAAGGGAGTGGTCTGAGGGTAATATACTGTAGATATTTATTATATACTGAATGGACTTATAATCAGTGAAGCGCATGGTTTGGGGAAGGGAGTGGTCTGAGGGTAATATACTGTAGATATTTATTATATACTGAATGGACTTATCACGCAGTTAAGTGTCCGGAGAGGGGAATCAGTGAAGCGCATGGTTTGGGGAAGGGAGTGGTCTGAGTGTAATATACTGTAGATATTTATTATATACTGAATGGACTTATCACGCAGTTAAGTGTCTGGAGAGGGGAATCAGTGCAGCGCATGGTTTGGGGAAGGGAGTGGTCTGAGGGTAATATACTGTAGATATTTATTATATACTGAATGGATTTATCACGCAGTTAAGTGTCTGGAGAGGGGAATCAGTGCAGCGCATGGTTTGGGGAAGGGAGTGGTCTGAGGGTAATATACTGTAGATATTTATTATATACTGAATGGACTGATTACGCAGTTAAGTGTCCGACGAGGGGAATCAGTGAAGCGCATGGTTTGGTGTAGGGAGTGGTCTGAGGGTAATATACTGTAGATATTTATTATATACTGAATGGACTTATAATCAGTGAAGCGCATGGTTTGGGGAAGGGAGTGGTCTGAGGGTAATATACTGTAGATATTTATTATATACTGAATGGACTTATCACGCAGTTAAGTGTCCGGAGAGGGGAATCAGTGAAGCGCTTGGTTTGGGGAAGGGAGTGGTCTGAGGGTTATATACTGTAGATATTTATTATATACTGAATGGACTGATCACGCAGTTAAGTGTCTGGAGAGGGGAATCAGTGAAGCGCATGGTTTGGGGAAGGGAGTGGTCTGAGGGTAATATACTGTAGATATTTATTATACACTGAGTGGACTGATCACGCAGTTAAGTGTCCGGCCAGGGGAATCTGGCCAGCACATGGTTTGGGGAAGGGAGCGGTCTGAGAGTGATATACTGTAGATATTTATTATATACTGAATGGACTTATCACGCAGTTAAGTGTCCGGCGAGGGGAATCAGTGAAGCGCATGGTTTGGGGAAGGGAGTGGTCTGAGGGTAATATACTGTAGATATGTATTATATACTGAATGGACTGATCACGCAGTTAAGAGTCCGGCCAGGGGAATCTGGCCAGCACATGGTTTGGTGAAGGGAGTGGTTTGGGGGTAATATACTGTAGATATTTATTATATACTGAATGGACTGATCACGCAGTTAAGTGTCTGGCGAGGGGAATCAGTGCAGCGCATGGTTTGGGGAAGGGAGTGGTCTGAGGGTAATATACTGTAGATATTTATTATGTACTGAATGGACTGATCACGCAGTTAAGTGTCCGGCAAGGGGAATCAGTGCAGCGCATGGTTTGGGGAAGGGAGTGGTCTGAGGGTAATATACTGTAGATATTTATTATGTACTGAATGGACTGATCACGCAGTTAAGTGTCCGGCGAGGGGAATCAGTGCAGCGCATAGTTTGGGGAAAGGAGTGTTCTGAGGGTAATATACTGTAGATATTCATTGTATATTGAATGGACTGATCACGCAGTTAAGTGTCCGGCGAGGGGAATCAGTGCAGCGCATGGTTTGGTGAAGGGAGTGGTATGAGGGTAATATACTGTAGATATTCATTATATACTGAATGGGCTTATCATGCAGTTAAGTGTCCGGCGAGGGGAATCAGTGCAGCGCATAGTTTGGGGAAGGGAGTGTTCTGAGGGTAATATACTGTAGATATTCATTATATACTGAATGGACTGATCACATAGTTAAGTGTCTGGCAAGGGGAATCAGTGCAGCGCATAGTTTGGGGAAGGGAGTGGTCTGAGGGTAATATACTGTAGATATTTATTATATACTGAATGGACTGATCACGCAGTTAAGTGTCTGGCGAGGGGAATCAGTGCAGTGCATGGTTTGGGATAGGTAGTGGCCTGAGGGTAATATACTGTAGATATTTATTATATACTGAATGGACTGATCGCGCAGTTAAGTGTCCGGCGAGGGGAATCAGTGCAGTGCATGGTTTGGGGAAGGGAGTGGTCTGAGGGTAATATACTGTAGATATTCATTATATACTGAATGGACTGATCGCGCAGTTAAGTGTCTGGCGAGGGGAATCAGTGCAGCGCATAGTTTGGGGAAGGGAGTGGCCTCAGGGTAATATACTGTAGATATTCATTACATACTGAATGGACTGATCGCGCAGTTAAGTGTCAGGCGAGGGGAATCAGTGCAGCGCATAGTTTGGGGAAGGGAGTGGCCTCAGGGTAATATACTGTAGATATTTATTATATACTGAATGGACTGATCACGCAGTTAAGTGTCCGGCGAGGGGAATCAGTGTAGCGCATGGTTTGGGGAAGGGAGTGGTCTGAGGGTAATATACTGCAGATATTCATTATATACTGAATGGACTGATCGCGCAGTTAAGTGTGCGGTGAGGGGAATCAGTGCAGCGCATAGTTTGGGGAAGGGAGTGGCCTCAGGGTAATATACTGCAGATATTTATTATATACTGAATGGACAGATCACGCAGTTAAGTGTCCGTTAAGGGGAATCAGTGCAGCGCATGGTTTGGGGAAGGGACTGGTCTGAGGGTAATATACTGTAGATATTTATTATGTACTGAATGGACTGATCACGCAGTTAAGTGTCCGGCAAGGGGAATCAGTGCAGCGCATGGTTTGGGGAAGGGAGTGGTCTGAGGGTAATATACTGTAGATATTTATTATGTACTGAATGGACTGATCACGCAGTTAAGTGTCCGGCGAGGGGAATCAGTGCAGCGCATAGTTTGGGGAAAGGAGTGTTCAGAGGGTAATATACTGTAGATATTCATTGTATATTGAATGGACTGATCACGCAGTTAAGTGTCCGGCGAGGGGAATCAGTGCAGCGCATGGTTTGGTGAAGGGAGTGGTATGAGGGTAATATACTGTAGATATTCATTATATACTGAATGGGCTTATCACGCAGTTAAGTGTCCGGCGAGGGGAATCAGTGCAGCGTATAGTTTGGGGAAGGGAGTGTTCTGAGGGTAATATACTGTAGATATTCATTATATACTGAATGGACTGATCACATAGTTAAGTGTCTGGCAAGGGGAATCAGTGCAGCGCATAGTTTGGGGAAGGGAGTGTTCTGAGGGTAATATACTGTAGATATTTATTATATACTGAATGGACAGATCACGCAGTTAAGTGTCCGGCAAGGGGAATCAGTGCAGCGCATGGTTTGGGGAAGGGAGTGGTCTGAGGGTAATATACTGTAGATATTTATTATATACTGAATGGACAGATCACGCAGTTAAGTGTCCGGCAAGGGGAATCAGTGCAGCGCATGGTTTGGGGAAGGGAGTGGTCTGAGGGTAATATACTGTAGATATTTATTATGTACTGAATGGACTGATCACGCAGTTAAGTGTCCGGCAAGGGGAATCAGTGCAGCGCATGGTTTGGGGAAGGGAGTGGTCTGAGGGTAATATACTGTAGATATTTATTATGTACTGAATGGACTGATCACGCAGTTAAGTGTCCGGCGAGGGGAATCAGTGCAGCGCATAGTTTGGGGAAAGGAGTGTTCAGAGGGTAATATACTGTAGATATTCATTGTATATTGAATGGACTGATCACGCAGTTAAGTGTCCGGCGAGGGGAATCAGTGCAGCGCATGGTTTGGTGAAGGGAGTGGTATGAGGGTAATATACTGTAGATATTCATTATATACTGAATGGGCTTATCAAGCAGTTAAGTGTCCGGCGAGGGGAATCAGTGCAGCGCATAGTTTGGGGAAGGGAGTGTTCTGAGGGTAATATACTGTAGATATTCATTATATACTGAATGGACTGATCACATAGCTAAGTGTCTGGCAAGGGGAATCAGTGCAGCGCATAGTTTGGGGAAGGGAGTGTTCTGAGGGTAATATACTGTAGATATTTATTATATACTGAATGGACTGATCACGCAGTTAAGTGTCCGGCGAGGGGAATCAGTGAAGCGCATGGTTTGGGGAAGGGAGTGGCCTCAGGGTAATATACTGTAGATATTTATTATGTACTGAATGGACTGAACACGCAGTTAAGTGTCCGGCGACGGGAATGAGTGCAGCGCATGGTTTGGGGAAGGGAGTGATCTGAGGGTAATATACTGTAGATATTTATTATGTACTTAATGGACTGATCACGCAGTTAAGTGTCCGGCAAGGGGAATCAGTGCAGCGCATAGTTTGGGGAAGGGAGTGGCCTCAGGGTAATATACTGTAGATATTTATTATGTACTGAATGGACTGAACACGCAGTTAAGTGTCCGGCGAGGGGAATGAGTGCAGCGCATGGTTTGGGGAAGGGAGTGGTCTGAGGGTAATATACTGTAGATATTTATTATGTACTGAATGGACTGATAACGCAGTTATGTGTCCGGCAAGGGGAATCAGTGCAGTGCATGGTTTGGGGAAGGGAGTGGTCTGAGGGTAATATACTGTAGATATTTATTATGTACTGAATGGACTGATCACGCAGTTAAGTGTCCGGCGAGGGGAATCAGTGCAGCGCATAGTTTGGGGAAGGGAGTGGTCTGAGGGTAATATACAGTAGATATTTATTATATACTGAGTGGACTGATCACGCAATTAAGTGTCCGGAGAGGGGAATCAGTGAAGCGCATGGTTTGGGGAAGGGAGTGGTCTGAGGGTAATATACTGTAGATATTTATTATATACTGAGTGGACTGATCACGCAGTTAAGTGTCCGGCAAGGGGAATCAGTGCAGCGCATGGTTTGGGGAAGGGAGTGGTCTGAAGGTAATATACTGTAGATATTTATTATGTACTGAATGGACTGATCACGCAGTTAAGTGTCCGGCGAGGGGAATCAGTGAAGCGCATGATTTGGGGAAGGGAGTGGTCTGAGGGTAATATACTGTAGATATGTATTATATACTGAATGGACTGATCACGCAGTTAAGTGTCCGGCCAGGGGAATCTGGCCAGCACATGGTTTGGGGAAGGGAGCGGTCTGAGAGTGATATACTGTAGATATTTATTATATACTGAATGGACTTATCACGCAGTTAAGTGTCCGGCGAGGGGAATCAGTGAAGCGCATGGTTTGGGGAAGGGAGTGGTCTGAGGGTAATATACTGTAAATATTTATTATATACTGAATGGACTTATCACGCAGTTAAGTGTCCGGCGAGGGGAATCAGTGCAGTGCATGGTTTGGGATAGGGAGTGGTCTGAGGGTAATATACTGTAGATATGTATTATATACTGAATGGACTGATCACGCAGTTAAGTGTCCGGCCAGGGGAATCTGGCCAGCACATGGTTTGGGGAAGGGAGTGGTCTGAGAGTGATATACTGTAGATATTTATTATATACTGAATGGACTTATCACGCAGTTAAGTGTCCGGCGAGGGGAATCAGTGCAGTGCATGGTTTGGGATAGGGAGTGGTCTGAGGGTAATATACTGTAGATATGTATTATATACTGAATGGACTGATCACGCAGTTAAGTGTCCGGAGAGGGGAATCAGTGAAGCGCATGGTTTGGGGAAGGGAGTGGTCTGAGGGTAATATACTGTAGATATTTATTATATACTGAATGGACTTATCACGCAGTTAAGTGTCTGGAGAGGGGAATCAGTGAAGCGCATGGTTTGGGGAAGGGAGTGGTCTGAGGGTAATATACTGTAGATATTTATTATATACTGAATGGACTTATCACGCAGTTAAGTGTCTGGAGAGGGGAATCAGTGCCGCGCATGGTTTGGGGAAGGGAGTGGTCTGAGGGTAATATACTGTAGATATGTATTATATACTGAATGGACTTATAATCAGTGAAGCGCATGGTTTGGGGAAGGGAGTGGTCTGAGGGTAATATACTGTAGATATTTATTATATACTGAATGGACTTATCACGCAGTTAAGTGTCCGGAGAGGGGAATCAGTGAAGCGCATGGTTTGGGAAGGGAGTGGTCTGAGGGTAATATACTGTAGATATTTATTATATTCTGAATGGACTTATCACGCAGTTAAGTGTCTGGAGAGGGGAATCAGTGAAGCGCATGGTTTGGTGAAGGGAGTGGTCTGAGGGTAATATACTGTAGATATTTATTATATACTGAATGGACTTATCACGCAGTTAAGTGTCTGGAGAGGGGAATCAGTGCAGCGCATGGTTTGGGGAAGGGAGTGGTCTGAGGGTAATATACTGTAGATATTTATTATATACTGAATGGACTGATTACGCAGTTAAGTGTCCGACGAGGGGAATCAGTGAAGCGCATGGTTTGGTGAAGGGAGTGGTCTGAGGGTAATATACTGTAGATATTTATTATATACTGAATGGACTTATAATCAGTGAAGCGCATGGTTTGGGGAAGGGAGTGGTCTGAGGGTAATATACTGTAGATATTTATTATATACTGAATGGACTTATCACGCAGTTAAGTGTCCGTAGAGGGGAATCAGTGAAGCGCATGGTTTGGGGAAGGGAGTGGTCTGAGGGTTATATACTGTAGATATTTATTATATACTGAATGGACTGATCACGCAGTTAAGTGTCTGGAGAGGGGAATCAGTGAAGCGCATGGTTTGGGGAAAGGAGTGGTCTGAGGGTAATATACTGTAGATATTTATTATACACTGAGTGGACTGATCACGCAGTTAAGTGTCCGGCCAGGGGAATCTGGCCAGCACATGGTTTGGGGAAGGGGGCGGTCTGAGAGTGATATACTGTAGATATTTATTATATACTGAATGGACTTATCACGCAGTTAAGTGTCTGGAGAGGGGAATCAGTGAAGCGCATGGTTTGGGGAAGGGAGTGGTCTGAGGGTAATATACTGTAGATATTTATTATATACTGAATGGACTTATCACGCAGTTAAGTGTCTGGAGAGGGGAATCAGTGCAGCGCATGGTTTGGGGAAGGGAGTGGTCTGAGGGTAATATACTGTAGATATTTATTATATACTGAATGGACTTATAATCAGTGAAGCGCATGGTTTGGGGAAGGGAGTGGTCTGAGGGTAATATACTGTAGATATTTATTATATACTGAATGGACTTATCACGCAGTTAAGTGTCCGGAGAGGGGAATCAGTGAAGCGCATGGTTTGGGGAAGGGAGTGGTCTGAGGGTAATATACTGTAGATATTTATTATATACTGAATGGACTTATCACGCAGTTAAGTGTCTGGAGAGGGGAATCAGTGAAGCGCATGGTTTGGGGAAGGGAGTGGTCTGAGGGTAATATACTGTAGATATTTATTACATACTGAATGGACTTATCACGCAGTTAAGTGTCTGGAGAGGGGAATCAGTGCAGCGCATGGTTTGGGGAAGGGAGTGGTCTGAGGGTAATATACTGTAGATATTTATTATATACTGAATGGACTGATTACGCAGTTAAGTGTCCAACGAGGGGAATCAGTGAAGCGCATGGTTTGGTGAAGGGAGTGGTCTGAGGGTAATATACTGTAGATATTTATTATATACTGAATGGACTTATCACGCAGTTAAGTGTCCGGAGAGGGGAATCAGTGAAGCGCATGGTTTGGGGAAGGGAGTGGTCTGAGGGTTCTATACTGTATATATTTATTATATACTGAATGGACTGATCACGCAGTTAAGTGTCTGGAGAGGGGAATCAGTGAAGCGCATGGTTTGGGGAAAGGAGTGGTCTGAGGGTAATATACTGTAGATATTTATTATACACTGAGTGGACTGATCACGCAGTTAAGTGTCCGGCCAGGGGAATCTGGCCAGCACATGGTTTGGGGAAGGGGGCGGTCTGAGAGTGATATACTGTAGATATTTATTATATACTGAATGGACTTATCACGCAGTTAAGTGTCCGGCGAGGGGAATCAGTGAAGCGCATGGTTTGGCGAAGGGAGTGGTCTGAGGGTAATATACTGTAGATATGTATTATATACTGAATGGACTGATCACGCAGTTAAGAGTCCGGCCAGGGGAATCTGGCCAGCACATGGTTTGGTGAAGGGAGTGGTTTGGGGGTAATATACTGTAGATATTTATTATATACTGAATGGACTGATCACGCAGTTAAGTGTCTGGCGAGGGGAATCAGTGCAGCGCATGGTTTGGGGAAGGTAGTGGTCTGAGGGTAATCTACTGTAGATATTTATTATGTACTGAATGGACTGATCACGCAGTTAAGTGTCCGGCAAGGGGAATCAGTGCAGCGCATGGTTTGGGGAAGGGAGAGGTCTGAGGGTAATATACTGTAGATATTTATTATGTACTGAATGGACTGATCATGCAGTTAAGTGTCCGGCAAGGGGAATCAGTGCAGCGCATGGTTTGGGGAAGGGAGTGGTCTGAGGGTAATATACTGTAGATATTTATTATGTACTGAATGGACTGATCACGCAGTTAACTGTCCGGCGAGGGGAATCAGTGCAGCGCATAGTTTGGGGAAAGGAGTGTTCTGAGGGTAATATACTGTAGATATTCATTGTATATTGAATGGACTGATCACGCAGTTAAGTGTCCGGCGAGGGGAATCAGTGCAGCGCATGGTTTGGTGAAGGGAGTGGTATGAGGGTAATATACTGTAGATATTCATTATATACTGAATGGACTGATCACATAGTTAAGTGTCTGGCAAGGGGAATCAGTGCAGCGCATAGTTTGGGGAAGGGAGTGGTCTGAGGGTAATATACTGTAGATATTTATTATATACTGAATGGACTGATCACGCAGTTAAGTGTCTGGCGAGGGGAATCAGTGCAGTGCATGGTTTGGGATAGGTAGTGGCCTGAGGGTAATATACTGTAGATATTTATTATATACTGAATGGACTGATCGCGCAGTTAAGTGTCCGGCGAGTTGAATCAGTGCAGTGCATGGTTTGGGGAAGGGAGTGGTCTGAGGGTAATATACTGTAGATATTCATTATATACTGAATGGACTGATCGCGCAGTTAAGTGTCTGGCGAGGGGAATCAGTGCAGCGCATAGTTTGGGGAAGGGAGTGGCCTCAGGGTAATATACTGTAGATATTCATTACATACTGAATGGACTGATCACGCAGTTAAGTGTCCGGCGAGGGGAATCAGTGTAGCGCATGGTTTGGGGAAGGGAGTGGTCTGAGGGTAATATACTGCAGATATTCATTATATACTGAATGGACTGATCGCGCAGTTAAGTGTCCGGTGAGGGGAATCAGTGCAGCGCATAGTTTGGGGAAGGGAGTGGCCTCAGGGTAATATACTGCAGATATTTATTATATACTGAATGGACTGATCACGCAGTTAAGTGTCCGGCGAGGGGAATTAGTGAAGCGCATGGTTTGGGGAAGGGAGTGGTCTGAGGGTAATATACTGTAGATATTTATTATATACTGAATGGACAGATCACGCAGTTAAGTGTCCGGCAAGGGGAATCAGTGCAGCGCATGGTTTGGGGAAGGGAGTGGTCTGAGGGTAATATACTGTAGATATTTATTATGTACTGAATGGACTGATCACGCAGTTAAGTGTCCGGCAAGGGGAATCAGTGCAGCGCATGGTTTGGGGAAGGGAGTGGTCTGAGGGTAATATACTGTAGATATTTATTATGTACTGAATGGACTGATCACGCAGTTAAGTGTCCGGCGAGGGGAATCAGTGCAGCGCATAGTTTGGGGAAAGGAGTGTTCAGAGGGTAATATACTGTAGATATTCATTGTATATTGAATGGACTGATCACGCAGTTAAGTGTCCGGCGAGGGGAATCAGTGCAGCGCATGGTTTGGTGAAGGGAGTGGTATGAGGGTAATATACTGTAGATATTCATTATATACTGAATGGGCTTATCACGCAGTTAAGTGTCCGGCGAGGGGAATCAGTGCAGCGCATAGTTTGGGGAAGGGAGTGTTCTGAGGGTAATATACTGTAGATATTCATTATATACTGAATGGACTGATCACATAGTTAAGTGTCTGGCAAGGGGAATCAGTGCAGCGCAAAGTTTGGGGAAGGGAGTGGTCTGAGGGTAATATACTGTAGATATTTATTATATACTGAATGGACTGATCACGGAGTTAAGTGTCCGGCGAGGGGAATCAGTGCAGCGCAAAGTTTGGGGAAGGGTGTGGTCTGAGGGTAATATACTGTAGATATTTATTATATACTGAATGGACTGATCACACAGTTAAGTGTCCGGCGAGGGGAATCAGTGCAGCGCAAAGTTTGGGGAAGGGAGTGGTCTGAGGGTAATATACTGTAGATATTTATTATATACTGAATGGACTGATCACGCAGTTAAGTGTCCGGCGAGGGGAATCAGTGCAGCGCAAAGTTTGGGGAAGGGAGTGGTCTGAGGGTAATATACTGTAGATATTTATTATATACTGAATGGACTTATCACGCAGTTAAGTGTCTGACGAGGGGAATCAGTGAAGCGCATGGTTTGGGGAAGGGAGTGGTCTGAGGGTAATATACTGTAGATATTTATTATATACTGAATGGACTTATCACGCAGTTAAGTGTCTGGCGAGGGGAATCAGTGAAGCGCATGGTTTGGGGAAGGGAGTGGTCTGAGGGTAATATACTGTAGATATTTATTATATACTGAATGGACTTATCACGCAGTTTAGTGTCCGGAGAGGGGAATCAGTGAAGCGCATGGTTTGGGGAAGGGAGTGGTCTGAGGGTTATATACTGTATATATTTATTATATACTGAATGGACTGATCACGCAGTTAAGTGTCTGGAGAGGGGAATCAGTGAAGCGCATGGTTTGGGGAAAGGAGTGGTCTGAGGGTAATATACTGTAGATATTTATTATACACTGAGTGGACTGATCACGCAGTTAAGTGTCCGGCCAGGGGAATCTGGCCAGCACATGGTTTGGGGAAGGGGGCGGTCTGAGAGTGATATGCTGTAGATATTTATTATATACTGAATGGACTTATCACGCAGTTAAGTGTCCGGCGAGGGGAATCAGTGAAGCGCATGGTTTGGCGAAGGGAGTGGTCTGAGGGTAATATACTGTAGATATGTATTATATACTGAATGGACTGATCACGCAGTTAAGAGTCCGGCCAGGGGAATCTGGCCAGCACATGGTTTGGTGAAGGGAGTGGTTTGGGGGTAATATACTGTAGATATTTATTATATACTGAATGGACTGATCACGCAGTTAAGTGTCTGGCGAGGGGAATCAGTGCAGCGCATGGTTTGGGGAAGGTAGTGGTCTGAGGGTAATATACTGTAGATATTTATTATGTACTGAATGGACTGATCATGCAGTTAAGTGTCCGGCAAGGGGAATCAGTGCAGCGCATGGTTTGGGGAAGGGAGTTGTCTGAGGGTAATATACTGTAGATATTTATTATGTACTGAATGGACTGATCACGCAGTTAACTGTCCGGCGAGGGGAATCAGTGCAGCGCATAGTTTGGGGAAAGGAGTGTTCTGAGGGTAATATACTGTAGATATTCATTGTATATTGAATAGACTGATCACGCAGTTAAGTGTCCGGCGAGTGGAATCAGTGCAGCGCATGGTTTGGTGAAGGGAGTGGTATGAGGGTAATATACTGTAGATATTCATTATATACTGAATGGGCTTATCATGCAGTTAAGTGTCCGGCGAGGGGAATCAGTGCAGCGCATAGTTTGGGGAAGGGAGTGTTCTGAGGGTAATATACTGTAGATATTCATTATATACTGAATGGACTGATCACATAGTTAAGTGTCTGGCAAGGGGAATCAGTGCAGCGCATAGTTTGGGGAAAGGAGTGGTCTGAGGGTAATATACTGTAGATATTTATTATATACTGAATGGACTGATCACGCAGTTAAGTGTCTGGCGAGGGGAATCAGTGCAGTGCATGGTTTGGGATAGGTAGTGGCCTGAGGGTAATATACTGTAGATATTTATTATATACTGAATGGACTGATCGCGCAGTTAAGTGTCCGGCGAGGGGAATCAGTGCAGTGCATGGTTTGGGGAAGGGAGTGGTCTGAGGGTAATATACTGTAGATATTCATTATATACTGAATGGACTGATCGCGCAGTTAAGTGTCTGGCGAGGGGAATCAGTGCAGCGCATAGTTTGGGGAAGGGAGTGGCCTCAGGGTAATATACTGTAGATATTCATTACATACTGAATGGACTGATCACGCAGTTAAGTGTCTGGCGAGGGGAATCAGTGAAGCGCATGGTTTGGGGAAGGGAGTGGTCTGAGGGTAATATACTGTAGATATTTATTATATACTGAATGGACTTATCACGCAGTTAAGTGTCCGGAGAGGGGAATCAGTGAAGCGCATGGTTTGGGGAAGGGAGTGGTCTGAGGGTTATATACTGTATATATTTATTATATACTGAATGGACTGATCACGCAGTTAAGTGTCTGGAGAGGGGAATCAGTGAAGCGCATGGTTTGGGGAAAGGAGTGGTCTGAGGGTAATATACTGTAGATATTTATTATACACTGAGTGGACTGATCACGCAGTTAAGTGTCCGGCCAGGGGAATCTGGCCAGCACATGGTTTGGGGAAGGGGGCGGTCTGAG